>NC_059111.1:71422651-71662651 GCF_020740685.1 Jaculus jaculus | reverse complement strand
TCCTACCTGCAGTTATTCCCAGCTTCCTGAAATGTAACTTGCTGTGCTCCAGCTGATATGCACTCCTGATATGCCCTGTGACAACTAATCATTCAAACAACCCTCAACCCCCAAATACTTATATGGGAGTTACTATTTTCTTCTGAGCCTTTTTGTAACAAGACTAATGTCTCCCCCCACAAAGCATTCATAGTTGTATGCCTTGCATGGTCTGTTCTGATACTATTTTGCTATTGATGTACTAAATGTGAATTTTTGCTAGCAAACATCAAATTATTTGATCAAATTATGTTTTCTTTCCTAAGCCAATGAAATGATGGTGGACCAAGGGATTTCCAAAGAAGCCTCATGTGCATGTGTATACTGAAGAGTTAAAAGTAGGCAGAGAAAAACAGAGATTAAATGACAATTTCTGTCCTCAAAGTTTACATTCTGAAGAAGAAGGAGATGAAGAGATTTAAAAAAAAAATAACCACATAAAATAAAGCCCACAGAAATAGGAAAGAAGAGAGAAATCTATGACAGTACAGAGATAGAACATTCAGTGCTCTCTCAAGTGGTACATATGATCAGAGAGCTCCACCCTGTGAGAGTTTCCACCATACCTGGAAAGATCCAAGGCTATATAGGAGCAAAGTTCCCTGTGGTGGGAATGAGTTCCCTGCATGTAAGGACCAGTTAGCATACTTGTAGAGCTGAATGATGGGAGAGAAGAGAGGAAGAAAGAAAAGACCAAGCTAAAGGCTAGAGGTAACATGTTGAAGGGCCATGGAAGTAGCAATGAGTACACTGACCATTGTTGTTCATATATAAAATACCTCCAGGCTAATATGTTTGAGCACTTGGTCCCCAGCTGGTGGGATTGTTTGTGAGGTTGGTAGAACTTGGGGAGGTGAAATCTTTCTGGAAGAAGTGGGTAACTGGGGTAGTCCTTTGAGGTTTGGGGTATTTTTTAATTATAAGAACAGTAGATTATTGCATGAGTTTTTTAAAAAAATATATATTGTATTGATTTCTTTGCAAGAAGAGAGAGACGGAGAGAAAGAAAGAGAAAGACAGATTGCAAACGAACTCCAGATACCTGTGTCACTTTGTGCATTTGGCTTTATGTGGGTACTGGGGAATTTAACACAGGTCGTTGGGCTCTTCAGGCAAGTACCTTAACTGTTGAGCCATCTCTCCAGCCTGGTCTTGAGGGTTTTTTAGGCCAGCCCATCTCCTGTTTGCTCTCTGCATCATCCTTATTCTGAAGCAATGTGACCAGCTCTGTTTCATGCACCTGCCACCAGTCCTTCTCCACCATGAAACTTACTGAAACTCTAAGCCAAAATAAATGATTTCTTTGCTTCAGTTGCTTCTAGTCAGGTACTTTTTCACAGCAGTCAGGCAGTAACAAATACATGGACTATGCTGAAATTCTTCCTCATCTGTCTGCACAAAGCAGAGCCTCAGAGGTGGGAGGACCATGAATATCAAGAGTTCCAATCTGCAGAGGGGCCTAGAGTGATTGGAGATTTTAGGCTCCTCATAACTGCCTTCCTAGACCTTCCCACAGAGAAACTTTAGAACACCCATGGTGAGTCATATGGGTAGAACTCCCAGTATTTGATATTTTCACTGCCTAAGAGGTCTACATACCCACAGAGCTCCAGATATTACAAGTACCTGATCTGCACAAAGGGAAGGCTACCCCAAGTTTGTCGACCACAGCATTTGGAACCATGAACTATGTCCACAAATGGGCTAATGGAGACATCCACTAGGATGTCTTAAGTAGATATCCTCATTCTCTCAGCATGTACATCATTCTCACATACAGATCCACAAATAAGACTCATACCCAGGGCTGGAGATTAGGCATAGTGGTTAAGGTGCTTGTCTGTGAAGCCTAAGGACCGATGTTCAACTCTCCAGATCTCACGTAAGCCAGAAGCACAAAAGTGAAGCAAGTGCAAGGTTGCACATGCCCACTAAGTGGTATAAGCATATGAAGTTTGATTGCAGTGGCTGAGGCCCTGGGGTGTCAATTCTCTCTCTGTCTCTTGCTATAAAATAAAGAAAGAAAAAAAAAAAGATTATACCCTATATGGAAGGAATGAATTTACATTCTTTTTGGGTTTTTTTTCAAGGTACAGTCTCACTTTAGCTCAGGCTGACCTAGAACTCACTCTGTAGTCCCAGGCTGCCTTCAAACTCACAGCACTCCTCCTACCTCTGCCTCCCAAGTGCTGGGATTCAAGGTGTGTACCACCAGGCCTGGCCCTGGCTGGATTTCCATTCTTACCTTTTGCCTGTACAAATGAAGAGCCCTGTATGTTCTCTAAATTCCACACACAACCCCATCGGTGGAAGCTATTAGCAAGCACAGAAATTACTTCCTATATATCCATTGTTGGTATTCCGTTGTGATGAATTTTTCAAATAACTTAAGATTTTTTTTAATGCTTTTAAAAGTGGCTTAATTCAAGAGTTTTCACCTGTAGTTGTTCAACCACGTATTTTCAAGTTTGGCCCCGAGTCACATGCAGCACTCTGCTCTGGATCAAAGTCATGCAGAGATTGAGAGGCATTCAGAGGGCATCTCCAGCAGGGCCCAGTACTGAGGTTAAATGAAGATGGGCAATGACAAGAGATTTCTGGAGACGTGAGACTCTGTTTCGTTACAGCTGCCTTCCTCTTGTCATCAGCATCTGTTAGAATGGCCAACCCTGGTGACAGATGAGACGTACATGTGAGATTTAACTGATCTGTTCTTGAACAACTGATCTTGCATAACAAGACTACAGCAAGCTGTCAGTTCTTCGAATCCCCAGCCTCTGGACCTGTGTGCTCTCTCCCATGCTGCCTTCCCACTGACCTATCATGCCCTACATCACAGTGAAATGCCAGCTTGTTGTCGGACATGGTGTTTTCCATAGAGCCCTACAATTTGTAATACAAGGACCAGTATCTCAAATTCAGTTCTATTCTTCACTTGTTAATATGTGGCAGGCTTGTCAAATGGGAAGTATGGCAGGTTTTCAGCCTTAAAGGGAAATTAAAAATATTGATAACACTCTACTACAAACCCCACAAATTGGAAAAATGATGAAGCATGGTAGTCATGCCTGGAATCCCAGCACTTGGGAGACTGAGGCAGGAAGATTTTCATGAGTTCAAAGCAGACCTGGGCTACACAGTTAGCCCCTGAGTAGCCTGGACTATAAAGGCAGAATGTTGCAGTTACCTTCCCATTGCTAAAAAAAACGCACCCCAACAAAAGTAGCTCATGGGTGGAAAGGGTTTATTTTTGGTTTACATTCTAGAGGGGAAGTTCTATGATGGCAGGGGAAAGGTGGCATGAGCAGAAGCTGAACGTCACCTCTGCCACAGCAGGAGGAAACAGCAGCAAAAGAGTGAGCCAAACCCTGGCAAGGGGAGCTGGCTATAACGCCCATAAGCCCACCTCCATCTACACACCTCCAGCAAGACTGCAGTCCCCACAGCTGGAGACTAAGCAGCTAAACCATGATCAAGAAAACCTCATACATAAATCCTATTTCCCAAGCTCTCCTTGTTTACTTTCACTGTTATATAGTGGTGAAATCGTGAGCTTCACCCCAACTGTGACAAAATTCTGTGAGTTGTTTGGTGCATAATTTGTGTTTAAAATTAGCCTAAATATCCTATAAACATAAATTATAAAGCACAACTTCCGAGTGTTGATTTTCCCCTAAACCTAATATTTTAAACGTCCATTGTTCTGTCAGTTTCTTTTTCTGTGTTAAAATATCTCCTCCCTTCCCGAATCAGATGGAGCCCATTTGTCAGAATCAACTCTCATGGACACCTTTATCTACCAGATACTTGATAGAACAGGGGAAAATAAAGGAAGACACCCATAGTTCAGCTGATTGCACTGTTTCCATCCCTACCTGCCTGCAGCACAGCGTTATTGTGAGCATGACAGGGAAGTTCAGCACTCTGGACTCAACACTCTCCTCTAAAACTCATTGTTTCGCAGAAGCCATATTTTATACACATCAGATTTGAAAACTAAATGGAATTTTTTTCTAATTTAGTTTAGCTTTAGGCAGTAAAGACAAAGAGAAGATAAAATACATTCACAGGGAAATGTGATTAGCTGAAAAAGGGGAGTACACTACCATAGCTGGTAGCAAAAACTATATTAAATGTGAATTAGAATCTCTTTTCCACATACCCACCTAGTGCATGTGCAACTCTAATTCTGTCCAGCAGATGGTGCGAGGCTGCTCTATAGCCCTCTGAAGAGTTCACATTCCCAAAAACATCAAATATTAAACCAACTTGATACAAAACATCGGTGCCTTCCCTTAAGTTGCTTGTCATCGGGTATTTCATGACAGCAACAAGAAAATAGCTAATACATAACCAAATGACTCTAGATAGTGAATACACATACTTCACTTACTTTCCTCATTGCTTGACTATTTTGCACTTGCTAAAATTCATACAGAACATAGAAGGGAGGGAACCCTGCTCAATGTGTATGAGATCACGTGACAACAGTGCTCCTCAGCAAGTCATTTGAGCCTTCCACTTGCCTACTGTTTTAGTTATTTTTATGGTTTGGGATGGGGAGGGAGTTCACCTTTATGACTGCTGTTAAATATTTTTCCCAGGAAATGTTTATGAAAATCCTACTGACCCCATTTCCTTTTCCTTGTTTTTCTTTCGAGTGTGTTTAAACAGTATGCAAGCAAACCTGCTAGCAGTCTATTGTTTCTCCTTTAGGACAGCCTTGAACTTCTACCTCTCCTGCCTCCCATTCTCCAGATGCACGATCCTTCCAGTTCTTCATGCCTCACCAAAAGTGTTCCAAGTATATACAAACTTACAGGCACATGTGTGCACATGTTTATATCTTGAAGTGGAATCGCACACCACAAGCTTAGCTTACTTGCTCCAGTGCACATATTCATTTTAGTGCTGACTGACAGTTCATCATGAGGTTGCACTGCAACTTAAACAAATTTTTTTTAGGCTAAAATGTAGGCTAAATGTTTAGCCAAAAGTTAGGCTGTTTCTAATCTTTTGCTTCTAGTAGGGTGCTCTCTCTGTGTGTACATTTATATAGGCAAAAAATAAAGAAAATTTCATAGTAGAAAAAAAATGAATAAAAAGAGAATTCACATTTTAAATTCTACATTTCTGCAAGCTTTCTCCCCAAATGGCTGCCAAAAACAGGGTATCCCTGCACTCCCCTTTTATTCCTTGATAAACTCCCTCTTCAGGTATAATTTAGTATTCAGAAAAAGAAACACATTGAGCTTTGCATTGCTTCAGGGGCATCCTTAGGAGTCAGCAACATGGCTGAACACATCAAGATGAAAATCAAGGACTACAAGACTGCCCCATTTGACAGCTGCTTTCCTCATCCCCAAAAGAGACTAGGAACTGCTGGCAGAACTACCTGGACTTCCACCACTTTGAGAAGATAATGACTGCCAAGGGAGGTAATGCCTTGGTCTGCCAGTGGTACCAGCATGTATATAAGTCACTCTGTCCCATATCTTGGGTCTCAAGCTGAGATAACCGACTTGCAGAAGGCACATTTCCTGCAAATATCTGACGTGGCTTCACCTCAGCTCTCCTTTGTCCTCTGTCCTCCCAGGGTAATAAAGGGAAACCTGGGCACATGATAGTCCCTGCCCTGTGATCCTACCTCATGGTGTAACTGCTAATAAAAATTTTAAAAAGTTTAAAAAAAGAAAAGAAAAAGACAATCTGTGTATATTTTTATTATTAGCTTACTGTTATTAAAACCACCATAAGTATTGGTAAAAGAATTGATAGAATTTAGGACACATGAGAATGACAAGAGATAAAGATATTAATCTTCACATACAATGACTGTAACTCGTGATATTTTACTCATATTATATTGTGACAACAAACACATACTATAAAAACATGGAGACGTGTGATAAGCAATGTAAGTCTGAGTTCAAATTTGCCTTGTCTCAGAGTCCTCAGTCCTCTGCTTGTTGAGACTAAGGAGAAAGGTTATTGCTTTCAGCTAAGGAAAAAAAAAAAAACCCTATTACCCACAATCCCATACACTTCTCTGCTCAGTGATGCACCAATGACAGTACAATAAATCTGCCTGTTCCTGGGAGCCCAGTGCAGCCCAGGTTAGAAAGGTAGTGCTCGGCTGCCTGTGTCCTCATCCATCACCCATAGGTGTCACTGGCCATGCTCTGCAAAGTGACAGTGCTCTGATTTGTCTTCTTTTTGTCACAGACTCCTCCAGACATCACTGTCTCATTGAATGTAGCTGATTCCTGGCCATATTTCCCCTCTCCCTGCCACCTTCCATTACTTGTACTCAAATAAATCTTCTCACTTTGGCAGAAGGGTTGAATATACAGCCTCTTCCCCTAGCACTGATCAATACCTGCTCTGAGATAAGCCAGCCAACAAAGGGTGGACAAGAGATATAGGACTGCCTCTTCCCATGATGGCTTGTCATGTATGAGGAGCTTCTGTCCTCCACAGTGCAATCAGTTCCGTGATAATGCTCAACATTTTAGGAGGATATGATGAAAAGTTGGGCATAAACATATGCAAGAGAGCTTTTCAGATAAGGGCTAAGGTCTCTGAGTCACAAGACTCAACCAAGCACACTTCTGGTTCTACCATTATTTATAATGCAAATCTCCACATGAGCAAACAAATCTGACATAGAATACCTGCATTCACACTAACATTGATTTTAGTGGCACTGAATTCCTCTCCTTAGGCAGTCCCCTGCACAATATGACCCTGTCATTTAGGGAACTCTCTAAAATGTCATCCTAAAATGCTTACGTACCATACTGATAGTTCTATCAAGAATTAGGTTGTAGTACCTGACATTTCTCTTTCATCTGCTATCCTTCCTCCTCAGCACATGCTTCTTGCCGATGATTGAAGAGGCAGTCCTATGAGCCATGACTGTTGTCATGAACAAGGGAGGCAGCCTCACCATCTTCACAATATTCCAAGAGCTACTACAGTCTACATCCTTCTTTGGGGAAGTGGAGGCCCACTCTCAAACATCTCTTTCAGCAGCTGAGCACAAAATTAGGTTTCTCATGCATTTTGCCTCATGGGACCAACTCTATCAGTTTCAGCCTTAAACACCTCTACACAACAGTTGACATTAGTCTTCCAACTGGACCACCAGAAGCAACAATCTTGACTTGGGCCCCTCTACTTCTATTTCCTGTTTCTAGGCAAGCTTATCAACTCCGATAAATAAGATTTGTGGGTCTCAACCCTCCTGTCTCATCATTCTCCTAAATGGCTTCTATTTCACACATTTGATGTTTAATACAATTCCATTGTCCCCAAAAGACCTTACACAATAAAGCAATCATATAAGAAGTAGGCTTATGCAATTAGTCTTCACTGACTAAATTGTAACCACCCTCTAGAGTTGCCTTGTAGTCAAACTTAATTATTATTTTTAACTACAGTTTTGTATGTTCCATAATTTACAATGTGAACACATCTTAGCATACTGTGATACAATGGGAATGTCGCATGCAACAGCAGTAGTAAGGACTGAGATCTCTGTGCTCTGTTCCTCCATTACTCTTTTGCCAACTGTTGTATGGCAGATTTTGTCCCCATTGAAAGGTACAAACAACTATTTCCAGCTTTATCAAAGGCAGCTGGGTCAACTCATAAGAGAGAAGGTGTGGGAAGGGTCAGCAGATCCCCACCTGAGGTTCAGGTGAGGTCAAGGGGAGAAAAATGATATAGAGGGCAAAAGATCGGGGAACAATGAGCTCCACTGAGGCAGTTTCTTTGGCCTCCCCATACTCTATAAGTCCTCATCCTGTGACTAAGGGAAGAGTGTCCAAGAAGTAATTTTGACACAGGAAGCACCATCAAACTGGTATTGATGTAATTGTACTGTGGTCTACCATCTTTGCCCTATTTGGGGTGAAGACATGTGTTTGCATCTTCCCAGGGGAAATGTTTCCCATAACACCAACTCTGGTTTCACCAGTTCACACCCTCTCTCCCATCATGGTGAATAACTTTCAGTTCTACCCAGTTTTCCTTTTGCATATCCCTTTCCCATAACCCTTGCTCTCAATGCCACTTAGACTAGAATAATTTTCTCCCAAGGGTCAAGAAATGCTGCACTAAGGCAGATTTCCTCTCCCTCCACCTTCTTTCTCACTACCTCGCAAGGGTTGATCACTTCCTCCCTATCCCTACTCCATACTTACATATACTTGTGCCATATCACTACAATGTGTTATTTAAGAACATTCTGACTTAAAGGGCACCAACGTCAATACTTGGTACTGAACATTCATTTGATAAATGAGTCTCTTGAAAGTAAAATAAAATAAAAGGTGTTAGTAAATCTTTTGTGCATATGTGTGTGTGTAGTGTGCATACATATTCATATTGGCACACTTGCAAATGAGAATGCATGTGTGTCTGTGGGCGTGCATGCATGTGTGGAGGCCAGTGTTTGATTTCAGGAATCTTCTCCAGTTGCTCTACATTTAAAATTTTTGGCACAGGATGTCTCTCTATAAACCTGGGGTTAACTGATTTAGCTCAACTAGCTAGCTACTAAGCCCTAAACATCTTCCTGTTTCTGCCTCCCCAGCTCTGGAATTATAAGTACATGTCACCTTATGCTGCATTTATGTGGGATTTCAACGTGGATCCTCAACTTGCACGCCAAGCACTTTTTCCATTGAGTCATGCCATCTTCCTAACCCTGTTACTATATCTTTGTAAATATATGGAAATAATAACAATAATAATAATAATAATAATAATAATAATAATAATGATAATAAAGCATTTCTTTCCCCAAACATTTAACTATATACAATACTGCATAACTTTTAAACTATAACAAGTGTGGAAAGAAAAACTCCTAGCATAATCCTTGGTCCACCATTGACTGCAGCTAGATGAGACATCCTGGATCTTCCTACAACCTTCCTGCCCAAGATCTTTCTATGACATTGCATAAACTGAGCCCACACAGCATGGAGAAGCAGATAGGAAAAGTTAATACCTTCCTCCCCAAGAAGAGTTGCATAGTTAAACACTTCAGACCTTTGTACTTCAGGTGGCCAATTTTAAGAGAATTCTGAATACTATTTTAGGTTCTAATTTTTTTTATTTATTTGAGAGAGAGAGAGAATGGAAGCATCAGGGCCTCCAGCCACTGCAAACGAACTCCAGACACATGCACCCCTTTGTGGATCTGGCTTACGTGGGTACTGGGGAATTGAACCTGGGTCCTTAGGCTTTGCAGGCAAGCATATTAACTGCTAAGCAATATCTCCAGCCTCATTCTGGATACTTTTGAGAAGTCCTGACAGAAATGAATTTCTTCACTCACTGTGGCAAATTAGGTGATAATTTTGCCCTTTAGCATTGCCACACTCCCATCTGTCTTCCTCTGCACTTACCAAGATCACCTTTCAAACATTACTCACATCCAAGTGTTTATCCCAGGATCTGCTTTCAGGGAAACCCCCAAAAGTCACAGATCCTGTCCTGAGCAACTGGCCCACTCTTACATACAAGAAACAAGTCAGTCGTGGATGTTAGGGCCCCAGCTGGAGGTAATTTTGGAATTAGAGCCTTCTTGGAGGTCATATGTTTTGGGGAGCTGGCTTATGTGTGTTTCAGCCAGCTTCCCCTTGCTGCTATTTCCACCTGCTATAGTAGGGGTGATGTCTAGCCTTTGCTCATGCCATTTGTTCACTGCAATAATAGAGTTTCCCTTAGAGACTATAAGCCAAAATAAATACTTCCCACAAGCTGTGTTTGGTCATGTGTTTCATCACAGCAATGAGAAGGTAACTACACAGAAAATTGGTATCAGAGAAGTGGGCTCATTGCTGCTAGAAACATGACTATATGGCTTTTGGCCTTTTGGAACTGATTTGCAGAAGGATTGTGGAAGGATTTGAAGCCATGACCTAAGAGGTGCCTTACAGTACTATAAGTACAGCTTGATGGATTCTTGTGAGAGTTGAATGACCTAAATGTAATAAGAACTGTAGGCATGCCTTAAGAGAAGGAGAAAGAGCTTTGCCTGGATTGGTCTAAAGGAGGTTTGTATGAGAGGCCAGCTGTGTTCTTCCTGTGTCCTGAAAACTTTTTGCATTGCATAGAAATGGACTGGTGTAAGAAGATGGATATGGCATAGAAATAATTTAAAATTTTAGGCTAAAACTGCTGCTTGTTTAGCTACAGTTGTTTTAGAGATTACAACTATTGAGATTGGGCCAGCTGATCTGCATTGGGACAGGAGAAAGTACTCTGACTCTTGAAAATAGGGGGCCTGAATGCTGAATTTTCCTTCTCTTCAAAGTTGGCTTTCTTACCCCCTGGATTAACAAATTTTATAGTGCACCTGGTACTGTGGGAATATAGAAAATGCAGGAAAGACAGGGTCATTGGATTTGCAATACAGTTTGTTTTTAGGAAATGACCAAAGGGCAATTTGAAGCATGTTTGTTGGAATGCCCTCGTGGAAGTACAGTTGGATCATGAAGATGAACCATGGGTTGGGTGGCAATGGGGATCACAGCCAGAATTAAGGAGTGGCTGCCAAGGAGAGCTTTCCCAGGCTGTGAGCAGCCCAGATAGAAGCGCAGGACTAGAAATCCAGCGACTTTGTCACTTTTTAGAGATGTTGTATTTGGGGCTACAGGATTTGATGTTTGTTCTGTTTGTTTTAGATCTTGTATCGGTTCAATCTTTCCTTGCTATACCCAATGCTGTATTTTCAGGATTAATGTTTATTTTGTGCCATTATGAAGTTTTGGGTTTTACAGGTCACAGCTAAGAGACCTTGGACTATGGAGGTTTTTGAACAGTGATAGAATTGATTAAAACTATAAGGATTTTTAAAATTGGACTGAATGCATTGCATTTTATATTATGGATAATCATCAGTTTGTGGGGGTCAGGGACAAAATGCAGTGGTTTGAATTAGGTGTACCCCATAAAGTAATATATTCTGAATGCTAGGGACCCAGCTAATAGCAATTTAGGAGGTGGAGCCTTGCTGGAAAAGGTATATTTTGGGGGGCAGGATTATGGGTGTTAGAGCCAGCTTCCCCTTGCCAGTGTTTGGCTCAATTTTCTGTTGATGTTTTCCATCTACTGTGTCAGAGGTGATGTCCAGCCTGTACTCATGCTACTTTTTCCCTGCCATCATGGAGCCTTCCCTCAAGACTTTAAGCCAAAAATACACCCTTTCCTCTTATAAGATGCTTTTAGTCAGGTGTTCTATGCCAGCAATGAGAAAGTGCCTGCAACAACATCAGAGAGTGAGAAGCCTAGAGGGACATGATAGAAAATATCTAAGGTTAATAAGTGACATTCTTAAAAGACTATAAAATATGAATAAAGTCTGGTATTGGATGAGATGGGAATATGCTAAAATAAAAATAGATATATTGCTAACTAATGAAGCACATTACATCTATAATTATATATAATTTCTGTATATGCAAGAAGACATATATACAATCTGGAACAATGCACACTGAAGTATCAATAATTCAATCTCTAGATGCTTGCAATATAGTCTTCTTATTCTCTTCATTTTATTTGACTGTGCTTCTAGTACTCTACCACACACATATACTGTATTTAAATAGATACATTTTCAAAAACAAAGCTATGTCCAACTTTCAAACTATTATTTTGCTATTCCAGGAATGTTTGTACACAGTTCAGTGATGAATGAACCTGAGAACTTAGGCAAATTGTAAATGGACTATGGGAAGCCCCATAATGCATTATGGCAGCATAAGAATGCACAAGCCATGACCTGGTTGGTGTGCAGACAGGATCCCATAAATATCAGACTCCAATTCTATCCAAGTTATACTGACTCTTCCCTGCAAACTCATTCACATGCATCTATTAAACCCTCAGAGAACAAAGACCCATTCCTTAGCCCAGATGGAAGAAGATACTTGTTTTAACCAGCATTCATAATTTATGATTGTGGGGATTAAGCACTAGTCTTCCTGCTTACTAACTGCACCTGATGTGACTCGGCAGGACACTTTCACCAGAACACACATATCCTCTATAAGCTGGTTATCCTCCTATACACTTAATCTTTTCCCAACCAATCCTTACAAAAGAAAATAAATATTTGTAGATTAAAGGAAAACTGCCTTCTCATCCTTTACAGCTGTTGGTGTGCAAGCTGTTAAGCACTGAGTGTTTAATTAATGGATAGATACCATTAGAGAGACAGCTGGACCTGCATCCAAATGAGCTTGGGTTCAAGGTGCCAGGAGATAAAGACCTGAAAGTGGGAAAGCTGAACTGCAATTGGGTTCGTTTATAAAAGAAGCTGTTAAAGGTCAACTGTGGGGTTTTTTTGTGCTAGAGATAAAGAGATGCTATTAAAAACAATTGGAAAGTAATTCATAAGGGACTGTCAAGTCACTCATGGTAAATTAATTTGTCTTTCTGATAGCATGGCACTCATAATGAGGTAGTAAGTTTACCTAAAATCAAGATCTTTCAAAAACAGCCACTGATCACGTCTTTCCCAAAAGCCAGTGGAATAAACACCTGTGTGCCAAGATGGGGCATTGTCTGATCACAGCATAGCCATAGCTCTTTGCAGCCCCTATCCAGGCTGAAAATTAACCAATTATCCCTAAGGACAGCAAGTGCAGTGGCATTTCTGTGAACATGCTGAGATGCCTGAGCCTGCTGATGTCTTCCTGTCACCTCCGATGAACTAATCACTAAGCACCAGAACAATCTACCATGCACACAGTCCTACCCTAGTGACATTCAGCAAGATGACAGCACACTCCATCCCACTGGTTTCCATTTAAAACCTCCCTCTCTCCCTGTCCTCACTCCAGCCCACCATAGGTCCAAATATATACACTCCAGGATGAAAAAAATGCTTTAATTTATCCAGAGGATGTATCTACAATTATGACTGGCAGTGTATTTAATTCTCCATAGCAACAGGATCCACTTTCTTTGTTCATCTGCTCTCCTGAGCATATCCTTCCAGACAGCACTGTGAACTCCCTTCCTCCTCCCCAGTTTCCTGGTACCTGCATGCGATGTGGACAAAGAACAATTGTCCTTTAAGCAGCCCATTAAAGAACATAGTCCTTCTCCTCAGAGCAAGATGGAGGTCGAGTCTACTGGCTGCCAGACATGAGCATGAAAGCTGGAAAATTCACTCCTACAAACTGATCTTCTGGATGGAAACCTGGGGTGGGTGGGGTTCTCACCTCGGCTTACTGCAAGAGGCAAACTGCTCATGGCTCTCTTTTCTTTCTTGGGGTTGAAAACAAACTGGGATATTTTTCTTTTATCAGATCAGGGGGATAATGAGCAATTCCCTGAAAATGTCTATTTTTTTTAAAAAAAAACCGGCCTTCCCAGCCACACGCTAATGATCTCAGCACTGAGGTGGGTGCTGCTTACCATTCCCATCAGTGAGGAGGAGCAGCCAGGAGAGAGCAGAGGGTTTATAGGCATAGAATGTCCCCCGTTTCCCATTGCTTATCATTTCCGGGTTTGCAGTTCAGAATCTGCACTAGAAGTGGTTTCCCTATCAGGTGTCAGAAGGTTTCTTCTGAGCCTGTTACCTGAAGATAGAAACCCATTCACTGTGCTGGGTGCCTGCTCAGCCCTGGCCTCAGTGAACCAGTGTCCTGCTGCACAGCTGGTACCACACTGCTTGTTTTACATACATTAGCACGTACGCATTCCTCACAAATAACTATTTTTGCATTTTTAAAGAATTTAAAGAAAGCCTTCCAAAGACCAAATGGCTGGTAAGTAGAAAAGACAGGTAACACTTGCCTTAGTTGTACTTCAGAATTAACCAAGGGAATGGTGGTTCCAGAAATTGCTAAAATATATAGACTACATTTTTCTCGCTTGCATGTCCTCTCCTCCCATGTGAGTGTGGAATCAGCGTCAGTGTCTCCTGGGGAATGCTGCTTCTTCCATATCCATCTTGCTAAATCGTAGCTGCTATCTTCTGTAGCCCTTCACCCCTTCTGTCCACATTGAATGAGCCCAGAGATGGTCACCTGCACAAGCAAGGTGGCCTCTAGAACTCCTTCCATCTGCCCAGCTATAATTGCCTTTAAGTGTGTGTATGAAAGCGTAATAATACTAATAATTATTGCAATTCACTAATATTTCTAGGCCAGAGATTTTTCCTTTTAACTCGTTTTATTGTCACAAAGATTCTTAGATAGAGGAGATGTCCTTATCCCCATTTTACAGAAGTGGAAGAGGAGAGTGAAATACAGGTACCTTGCCCAAAGTCACATAGCTAGAACTCAGTAAAACTTAGACTTACTTATATCCATTTAGTTTGAACTATTTCCACTAAAATTCTGAGTTAACCACTCATGGCTTAAGGCAACAGTCATTTGTTTTTCCTCAAACTGGAGGTCGTATGAGTAGGAGCTGCACTCAGCTCTGTGAATCTGACGGTCTGGATTGAACTCACACACGGAACTGAGCCAAGAGGGGTCAGTAGATGCAGCCTGGACTCAGCAGGGAAGCTGTACCCCTTGTGTCTCTTATGCCCTCCTGGTAGCTAATACATGCTTTTCTCTGGGAATAGCCAAAGAGTAACATAGGCAGGAGCATAAGACACTGCTATTTCCATTTCATCCAAATATAAGGGCAAGAAACACAAAGTACAGCCTTTCTTTTGTAAGAACCTCGCAGTCAAAACCAAAGAATAAACATTCAGGAAGCAGCAAATGTCAAGACCAGTGTCACTGCATACCACTGATTCTATATAATTCTTTGTAATTTCCCATCTTCCAGCTGAGAACTTTTCAGATCCTTGTCAGCAGCTAAGGTTGTGGATAAAGAGCTTGTCAGCACGTACGTCCCCAGTGTGAGAGACGAAGCAGGTTGGCCATGGGATGATATAGGATGTAGAGAGGAGGCAGAGACAAAAGACTGACAGAAAATTTCATGGATACCCTTGGTCCTTGGACCAGCTATCCTATCCTCAAGCCTCTGTTAAGTTCTTGTTATTTGGTTATTTAAGTCTACTGATGAGGTCTTCACCTCAAACTCTTTGAAAATATTTTGATTTGCTGTCAAATGTTGCCCTGAAAGTCCTGAGTAGCACATGAACATGCAATTTAATAAAATAAATAAATAAATAGACTGTAGTAATTCATGCTAATACCTGAAAGATTCAACATCTATTTCATGTGGTGACATGAGTCTCCAGGGAAGGCAAGCTGGCTAGCGAGATTAACTGAATTGAACACTTGGTTTGGGTGAAAGCCCCAGCTACTTGAAATAAGGGGGAGAGCCATTCAGGAAACCACTTGATGTCAGCCTCTGGCCTCAACATGTGCACACACACACACACACACACACACACACACACACACACGTACACAAGCACCTGGACACATGTGTGCCCATACACATATGAATATGCATGCACAGATGCATACCATACAAACATACAATGCCAGGAATACTACATGACTTCTGAAGGGAACAACATTAATTTGATGATTGACAAATGTTCAAATGAAAAGATAGAAAGAAGAGTTTGACAATGGGCCACTAAGCATTTTTCAAGAGAGTGGGACCTTGTTTAGCTGGCAGAATTGTTCTGCCCTACTTACTAAGTATTGTGTCCCTAAAGTGCCACGGATTGTTGAAAGTACCCCTTGAGATCATCTCATTCCTTTTATCCTGACAGTGCACTTGTAAGGCAATCCTTTCATTATCATTTGGTTTCTACATAGACTGTTCTCTGGGGAGGAGAAGGAGCTAACCAGCCTTCAGTGATATTCCTATACACTTGGCACTTAATTCTTTGTACAAATTAAAAATTGACAACGTAGTTTATAAAACAAACTCGTGGGAGCCAACTATAAAATCAGGACTCTTTATTTTATATGAGCTCCACATAGACTACACATAAGAAGTTTCTTGGAAAATGATTGGCTTGGCTTACAAAGGAGGAATGTCAGGCATAGGGTGTTGCAGGGCCTTCAGGATATGGAACATGGCTCCGTTTTCTGGTATATCACTAAAGGTCTTTTTATGTGTATGAAGATGCTTGTAACTCACAAGCAACAAGAAGAAAGGAATGACACTGCCACTTCCAGCGAAGAAAATCCTAAAGGTAACATACCTCTTTTATAGCTCAGATTTGCATTGTACACTCATTTATAAAGGAGGCCAAAAGGGATAGAACATGGTGATTGGCCTAATTCAGGCTAAACCCTGGAAAATATGTAAGATACTACGAAAATAGGTCATTATATGACTTGTGGTGGAGGAGCTCATAGCAGAGCACATAGCAATGAATAGGGAGAGAGATGGTGAATATAAGCCTTTACACTATTTTGATTTTTATATTTTATATTTATATTTATTCATTTATTAGAGACACACAGAGAGAGAGAGAATGGGTATACTAGGGCCTGTACCACTGCAAAAGAACTCCGGATGCATGTGCCACCTTGTTCATCTGGCCTATGTGGGACCTGGAGAATAGAATCTGGATCCTTAGGCTTCACAGGCAAGCACCCTAACAAATAAGCCATCTCCCCAGGCCTATTTTGATTTTTTAAAATCGTTTTATTTATTTGCAGGGGGGATGGGCAGTCCAGGGCCTATAGCTACTGCAGAGGAACTCCCAATGCAGGTGCCATTGTGAGTATCTGGCTTTAAGTGGGTACTGGAGAATTGAACCCAGGTCATTAGACTTTGCAGGCAAGTGCCTTAACCACCATGGAGAGCCATCTCTCCAGCCCTATTTTGATTTTTGAACAATGTGAATTGTCTATTTTTTGTAATTTAAACTTAAAAGGTTTCTAATGAAAACAGATCAAATAAATTATAAAAATCAAAAGTTGTTTTAATTTGTGTTACCAGATATCAAACTTGAAGCCTTCTGAGCATACCAAACAAGACTCTACCACTGAACCACATCGTCAATCCCCATCTCAGAGGATTAAATCATGTTCATTTCTTAGTCAGCTTCCAAAACCCTTGGTCCTTCAGGGAAGCAGGTTCTTTTCAAAATAGTTCTCTACCTCTGTGGTGGTTTAAATACAAAATGACCCCCATAGGTTTGTTTGAATAATAATGGTGGTGCTGCTCTGGAAGGTTATGAAGCCTTTAAGAGGTTGAGTCTTGCTGGAGGATGTGTTACTGAGCGTGGGCCTCAAGGCATTATAGCCTAGCCCTGATTTCCATTTATCTCCCACTCCCTCTCTTTCTCTCTCTTGAAAATAAATGTATTTTTTTAAAAGAGATCTTCAGGTAAATTTTAGTTAGTATTGACTACTTAACATTAAAGATGTTACTAGAGCTATGGTTTGAAATCTGACCTTAAGCAACTGTTCTTGGTGTACAAACTAGCATTCATACCACAATACTTAAAGCAGACTTGTTGCATTGATGCTGACATCTGCACACTCACTAACTTCATCTTCTCATCAAATGCCTTGGTTTTTTCAAAATTTATTTTTAACCATTTGATGCATGTTTATAATGGATATATTTTGATCCTATTCACCTCCCATTGCCTTCTCTTGTCCACTCCCTGCTCCTGCTGAGCTCCTTCCAAAATAGTTCTCCTTCTACTTCAGTGTCTTTTTTAGTGACTTCTTGAATGTAAATACGGCTGCTTTCATGAATGGGGATAGGAGGTCATTTACAGAGCATGGACAACTACTAGTGGCTATACCACTGAAGAAAATGTCTTCGCTGGCTCCAACCATGATTAACTGACAAGTGGACCCATGAACCCTCTGAAGACAGTATACCACAGCACTCCTCCTCATCCTCTGGCTCTTAGGTTTTCTCTGCTCCCTCTTCCATGTTATTCTCTGAGCCTTGGAGAAGGTGACATAGATGTCCCATTTAAGAGTGAGCACTCCACAGTCGCTTGTTCTCAGTACTTTGATCAGCTCTGAGTCTCTGTAGTAAGTACCACTCACTGCAAAGAGACCAAGAATGAGAGCAGCACTAATCACTGGGCATAAACCTAAAAATTTGGAAGCCATGTTTGTGGGTACAATATGTCCATTTAGGAAAGCAAGTAGTAGCCCCCCTCTGCCAGAACTTATGACCTTAGCTTTAAGCTAGATATTAAAATATCTGTTATTAGGGGCAAGTCTTGATATTCTATATTTTGTTTACTACAAGACTAAAGTCCATTGTCTATGGACCCAAGGAAGTTTAAGAAAAGAACATCATTTGCTTCAAAATGATCCAAAAATACCGCTAATACCAATGAGGTTCCTGGATGGAGGTCATATTGCTTTACCAAAGTATGGGAATTCAAAATAAGCAAATAAGATTTCTGTTTTCCATTGTGCCTCCAGTTGAAAACCACAAACTGTTTCCTAACACCTTTTCAGATCATAACCTTCCACGACCTTTGAGCCAGCACCAAAACAAAGCATACACGTCTATGGAAACATAAATGAATCTGCAGGTGGAAGGTAAGTCCTCTCCATGGAAAATCCCTCGACACTTCATCTTCGTGACCTGTTAATGTATGTGTTCTCTTGATTCACCCCTGGTCCAGTTATAATCTCTTCTTGGTTCCCTCTCTATTTTTTTTTTTTTTTTTTTTTTTTTGAGGTAGGATCTCCCTCTAGCTCAGGCTGACCTGGAATTCACTTCGTAGACTCAGGGTGGCCTCGAACTCACAGCGATCCTTCTACCTCTGCTTCCCAAATGCTTGGATTAAAGGCATGTACCACTACTCCCTGCCCTGGTTCTCTTTTTGATGAGGAGTTAAATGAGATCTTCAATATACATTTTTCTAAATCTGTGCAAAAGTCATATTTCTAACCTCTTTTGAAATGTATCCAGTAATAACAGCAATTGCTGAGAATTTGTGTGGCTCTTGTCAAACTGCCTGGGTTTCTTTTGTGATTTATTTATTCATTTTGTTTTGTCCTCTAAGTTATGTCTCTCATTGTTGCCAGAAAGACTGATAAGTAGTAGAGCAAAAAATCAGGCAAGGAAACAATCTTACTATCTTCTCCTTCCACCTCCACCCCAACTGTTAGGACGCTCTGCTGGCATACTATCAGCAGAAAGCCTGCTCACCTGACATTTCTAGCTCCCACAGAAAGTGCTGTGAACCTTCTGCGAAGGCCTTATTTGCAAGATTTGCTCAACAAAGAGGTGGGATAAGCATCATGGATTAAACCTTCAAAGCAGCAGGCTTTTGGTTACTTTTTCCTCTGGATTAACCTGGGAATACTTTGAAGGCTTCTTCCTTATCATAATGTGCTTTATGAAACAATCAGTTTTCATGAGAAACACTTTCATAAACACCCTTCTTTATACATTTCCTGCTAATTATATATCCTTTTATTTTGCACAAAAATTTCTACATTAAACTTTATCTGCAAAGGATATTTAGTATGAAGTATTAAAGAATTAGGCAGCTAATGAAAAATACATTTTTCCTACTGATAACTTATCAAAATCTGTTAGTCAATCCATTAATTTCTAGCTGCTTAGCCTCCAGGAAGCTCAGAGCCAAGTTTGCAACTTGGCTTTAATAACTCAGTAGGACCTATTTGCATTCTACCATCTTCCAATCTTAGCCTTGGATCCTAATTTATATTTTATCTGCTTTTACTTTTTTATGTTTATTTATATCCACTTTATAAATCACCTGTTAGGCAGATATTAAAGAACATATTTGTATAGGTCAATTATATAAACCTGTTTGTAATTTTATGAGAAAGTCATGGAGAAATCAGGAGTTTTTTTTTGTTTGTTTGTTTGTTTTATCATTCCTTCCTGGTATGTTTCAGCCTCAGAAACAATGAAGCTCTCACCCTTTGGCATCCTACTTACCTCCTCTGTGTGCCATGTTAACAATGAATACACCAGATATTACTAGAAGTTTTAAAAGCTCAAAATACAATAGTGATAATCAAGATCAACAACCAATTTAATTGCAAGACACCTAGGAGATTAGTGAGGCACCCCTCTGGATATGTTTATGAGGTGGTTTCCAGAGATGATCACATCCTAAGAGCTCTGACCTAACCAATGACTTAATCCATTGAAGGATTCAAATTAAAAAAAAAAAAAAAAATTGGATGTGGTAGAACTGTGAAAGGTCAGGAAGTGAGCCACTGTTGATATGCCTTCGAGAGGCATATCTCTTGGCCCTGGCCCCTTCCTGTCACTCCTTTTTATTTCCTGGATGCTATGAGGTGATCAGATTCCTCTTTTATGTCCTACTGAGGTGTTCTGCCTTGCATTGGGTCTAAAAGCAATGGAACCAGCAGAACAAGGACTGAAACGTTTGATACCATGAGCCAATATAAATCTTTCCTCCCTCTAGGCATGATGAAAAGTCTGACTGATGCAGTTCTGTAATGGGAAAAGGCATTAGGGCAACTCTGACCTTACCAGGTTTATTTTATTTTTCTTTTCAGAGTATACTGTGCTTCTTTAAGGAGTAGGGTTATCAAATGCTACATTTGAATGATTTGCATGTCCAGTTATTTGTTTTTTTCTTTTTAAGTAACCACAATAATGTTTAACTGAATGTGACTTCATAACTAACAACTGTTTAAGCCATCTATTGTTGTGTACAAACTGCCTCGAATGTGGCCAAAATAACTTACACCTGTATTGGCATCTGTGGATTCAAGTCTGGACACATTTGGCCTGGTACCCTGTAATCAAGGTGTCACCTTGAAGCAGAATCTCATGGGATTTTTCTCTGGGAAAGTATTGATTCCAAGGCCATCCACGTTGTTGGCAGAGTTATTTTCTAGGACTTGGAGGACTAGAAGTGTTAAGACAATTTTTAGTTCCCCTTAGGTGTCTTTTCAGTAGTCAATCAATGGGTTGGGCAAAGTTTTGTCTTAGTTTGTTCATACTGCTATACAAAATTCCATAAACTACAAGGTTTACCAGCAAAAGAAAAATTTTCCTCACAGATCTAGAGGCTGAAAAGTCCCAGATCAAGGAACTGGCAGATTCATTGGCAGCTGTGAGCCCACTCTCTAGTTAAAAGATGGCACCTTCTCATTGAGTCCTTACATTGTGAAAGGGGCAAGACAGCCCTCTGGGAATTCTGTTATAAGGGCATTAATTTTATTTATTTGGGAACCTTTCCGATTATTTGCTTCCTGAAGGCCCATTTCCTAACATCATCATCTTGGAGGTTAGAGTTTCAATTTAGGAATTTGCGGAGGATGCAAACTTTCAATCTATAGGTAAACTAATGTCACCATCCTATGTAACATGTAATCACATTCCATTTTCAATTTGTATTGCACTTAGATTGGTAAGAAGCAATGGGTGGCTCATGTCTACACTCACAGGAGAGACACAGCAAATATGAGAAGATCCAGAAGTAGGAAAAACAACTGACCAGAGAAATGACATGGCTGCTACCCAGACACAAGACGTGACAAAACTCTAGTATGGTTTCTATTCACTCAAGGCTACATCCCTAGGCTTCTTAAAACACCAACCGAAGAAGGCACAGTCTTGCCAAAGGAATTTACTGTTTCTTCTAGATAAAATCTGGCTACAGGCCCCTGACCTTCCTCAGAGCAGTAGCTGGAAAAAAAAAAAAAAAAGTGTAAATCCTTTGTGTCCCTTTGACATACAAATCTTCGATAACTCAAATTTGCCTTTACAAGGCCATGGGAAGCAGCACTTAGAAATGTAATCATCAACGAAGACAGAGCCCCTGAGGAGGGTAAGAGCCAAACTTTGAGCAGGTCCAGTTAGCATGCACAGACGGCAGATCACATGGACTGGCCGCCTTCCATCACATTATTCTTTAGTGCCTTTGCTTTAGCACATCGCAGATCTAAAAAGCCTCTTGCCTTTTGTTCCACAGGAGTTGAGCTCTGTTTCTACAGAGACTCTCCCCTCACTGCACCAGCTTTAATACAATCTTGTCACTTTAACATTGTCTGGCTTGCTTTCTCTGACCAAGAGAGCCTTATGTTTAACTGGCTCATTTACTTAGAGTTTTGCCCCTGATTGTGTTCTTCATTCTGACTCAGTAACAAAACTAAGCTTCGGTGAGCATGTTTGCATGATGTGTTTGTAAATATTGCTGAAGAGAGGTATATATGTTAAATTAGCTTAATAAAAAATCAAAGCATAAGGGGACTTCAATATTGAAAAGAGCCAGAAGAATCAATCTACAAGCCTATGGGTCTGGCTTTTTACTTAGGCTGTCCTGGATAGTTAGTGAGGTGACATGAATTTTGTTAATTGTAAGGTATGATTGCTTTAGACCTTGTAGAAGATTTTTTTTTAAGCCTCAGCTGGGCTGAAAAAGAGAAATTGAGCAGTAAACTATTAACACTGTCAATAGCCCCTCAGTGGGTGTTCCTTCTTTTCCTCTTGAGACATCAGGAGAATCTTAAACAGAAATCTTCCATTCACCTGGCTCAAGTCTGAGGTAGAATGTGGATTAAATGCAGGAAGGTCTGGAATTGGCCTCTATAGGAAGCTCTTCTCAGGCAAAGGCACACAGGGCTTTGGAGTACTCATTTGAACCCCACCATTGTGGCATAGTAGTGCTAAAGCAGTAATAGACACAGACATAGAATAGCACATGTTCCCTTCAATCCCCTCACCTAGGCCAAAGTCCCCCCAGGAACAGGACGCCTGCCCCTAGAGCTTCCTTAGGAAGGGGATGGCTATGCTGCAGAGCTCTCTCTTCTGCAGGGCTCCCAAGACTCCTGCAGCCCAGCTACTCAGAGGAGAAATATGATTCGTGGATCACGCTGCACTAAACCAAGAGGGACACAGGACTGGCAACATATAAGTCCATAGCAAGAGGATTATGTTAGTGGAAGTGTTTGCTTTTATTTTTTAGGGACACTGAAAGCTATTATGGTCTGGAGGTATACTATGGATCCCATGAGCTGAGATATCCCTTTGACATTTTCTGCTCAGTGGGCTACAGAGAAAGGCAAACTTTTACAAAGCAGAGAAATGTGTCTTTGGATGTGTTTAGAATACTGAAAATCTGATCTGTGTTCTTTTCCAAAAGTTTTAGGAATAGTATGATTCTCGATCTGTCCATTTGAAAGGTCATTTTGTTACAGGTTCTGTGCAGGTGTTTTAAACAACAATTATTTCCCAGGTTTTACATTTGCTTTAGTATTGTGAGTTACATCAATTCTGTCATTGTTAAATCACCATGTACTATCGTTGAAAATGTGATTTTGGCTTTTGTCCTAAGACATGTGGTTCAGGAAGGAGGCTATCTATAAAAGTCTTCCTAGAAGAAATAGCCTAACAAAAAACAACTAGAGAAAGTGAGACCTCATAGACTCTCCTGTCAAAGCTTCCTACAGAGAAATTTACCAGCCTACCAGCTTCCCCACATACATAGAGCCCACTACCCTGAATGTGTGAATAACTGTCAAAGATTTCTAGACATTTAAAGAAATTATCAGCTAAGCATGATGGTACACACCTTTAAGCCCAGCACTTGAAAGGCAGAGGTAGGAGGATTGCTGTGAGTTCAAGGTCAACCTCCTAAGACTACATAATGAATTCCAAGTCAGCCTGGGCTAGAGTAAGATCTTACCTCAACAAACAAACAAAATATAGTATCAACATGAAATGAGAGAAAAAAGAAGAAAGTAATATTTGGGCAAACAGATACTGACAGTGCAAGACAACCTGATCTAAAGGCAGGACTGGAGCCATGTGTGTTGACAAGGAAGGCTAAAGGACAATACTTTGAAGCCAGTGCCTGAAGCTCCCTTTGCGGAAAAGGGAATCTTGGAACCATTAGTTTGTGAGCGAACAGCCTCGAGTCATGGGAGGTAGACAGGTGAATTTAACAAGAGGCTGCTACTACTTATAGAAAACCAAGCCTACAAAGATACCTTATGAGAGGAAAATAAATTTTGATTAATGGAAAACATGTTTACTACTTTAATCTTCTTAACAAAAAAAAAGGCAGCATTCAGAAATGACTTTGAGGACAGGTGAGGTGTATCTCAGTGGGTAAAGTGCTTGTCATGGAAGCATGAGGGCCTGAGTTTGGATCATCAGAGCCACATGAAAGATGGGCATGGTGGTACACAGTTAGAATCTTAGTGCTGGGAAGGTGGGCACGAAATGATTCCTAGGGATTATTGTCTAGCTAGTACAGCTGAACTGGTGACCTGTAGGTTCAGTAAGAGACCTGAAGAAAAATTATATTGGGGGCTGGAGAGGTGACTCAGTGGTTGGGGGCACTTGCTTACAAAGCCTGACAACCCAGGTTTGATTCCCCAGCACCCATATAAAGCCAGATGCACAAAATGGCATGTGTCTGGAGCTTGTTTGCAGTGGCAGGAGGTCATGGTGTGCCCATTTTCTCTCTCTTTTTCTCCCCTTGCAAATAAACGAAATATTTTAAAAATTAGATGGTGACAGATGTGGTGGTGCATGCCTTTAATCCCAGCACTCAGGAGGCAGAGGTAGGAGGATAATCGTGAGTTTGAGGCCACCCGGATACTACATAGTGAATTCCAGGTCAGCCTGGGGTAGAGCAAGACCCTACCTTGAAAAACAAACAAACAAACAATTATAACAATAAAAACAACAACAACAACAAAAACCAAATTAGATGGAGAGAGACTAGGGAAAACACCTGAAATTGGCATTTGGTCTCCACACATAATGCACTCACATGTGCACATGCACACCCAGCACACATTAGAACATGCATTAAAAACATGCAAAAAAGATAGACTGAAAACAACACAGTAAAAAAAAAGTAGTCAAAAGACTTGAACAACACTTCAAGAGATACTACATAGACATGGCAGACGTATAAGTGAAAAATGATCAACATCATTAGTCATTAGGAAATGGCAAATTAAAACCATAATGAGGTTCTACCACATACCTCTTTAAATGGCAAAGACAACATAGCAAAGCGAAGCACAACAAATAAAAACACAGTGTTGTCAACTGCGCTGAGGATGTGGATCAGCTGTAACATTGATGGCAGAAACATACAGTTTAGCCACTTTGTCAAAACCTCTGGTGGTATCTTGCAGAGTTAAATTTACACTTACCATTTGACCCAGTGATCCAACCAGAGGGCAAGACCCATAAGAATTGAAAACCATGTCATCACAGAGCTCTTTAAATAAATACTTATAGCAAGTTTATTCATAAACACTGGAGGATGGAGAACAAACCATGATAGTAGAGATTTGAGTACTACCAGCAATAAAAGGAATGAATCCTTGGAATTTGTAACAACATGGATGATGTAAGCAGAAAACTACATGCCACCTGATTTAATTTGTACCATACTGTGAAGAAGAATCAGACAGAAAAATGGATTAATTCATGATTTCCAGAGGTTGTGAGAGAGGAGGAGGCCATAGCAGTTAAAACAACACAAAACCAGGGAATTCGGATGTGCAGTGGAGTTGTTCTCTAAGTTATGGTGATGTTACTTGAATGTGTGTTTTCTCAAAACAACATAAACTACACATTAAAAGTGCGAATCCTTTTATACCTAGGTTGTAATATTTTAGGAATGAGAAACAAATGAAGGACTGCAGGGATGGCTTAGCAGTTAAGGCACTTGCAAGCAAAGTCAAAAAACTTAGGTTTGATTCCCCAGAACCCATGTAAGCCAGATGTATAAGGTGGCACACACAACTGGTGTTCATTTGCAGTAGCTGGAGGCTCTGGCATGCCCATTCTCTCAGTTTCTCTCTCTCTCTCAAATAAATAAATAAAAATAAAAAGGAAAGAAAGTTACTGTGAAGATAGGAGTGGTGTTGTATGCCTTTAAAAAAAAAAAGAGGGCTGGAGAGATGGCTTAGCGGTTAAGTGCTTGCCTGTGAAGCCTAAGGACCCTGGTTCGAGGCTCGGTTCCCCAGGTCCCACATTAGCCAGATGCACAAGGGGGCGCACGCGTCTGGAGTTCGTTTGCAGAGGCTGGAAGCCCTGGCGCGGCCATTCTCTCTCTCCCTCTATCTGTCTTTCTCTCTGTGCTTGTCGCTCTCAAATAAATAAATAAATAAATAATTAAAAGAAAAAAGAAAAAAAAAAGAAAGAAAGGCAAACAAGTGGGATTTCTGATTTTGCTAGTAATTGGAGAGTGGCATTGCTGAGATGAATAGGAAAGCATAGCTGGGCAGCAGACAGGCCCCAAAGAAACAAGGGCTCCATCAGCTATTTGAGTATGAGGCAGCAGACCATGTGGAAGAGTCAAGGGTGCAGGATTTCTTTTCTTACTAGGCAGTATTCCATTGTATGAATATCCTGGCATGTGTCTAGTCGCCAGTTGAGGGACAGTCTAGCTGTTTTCAGGTTGGAATTACTATGGGGCTGCACAAACATGAGAGTGGAATAGCTGAGGATCTGTGGTCCACACAGTTGACAAAATAGATTTCCTAAAATGCAAATCTGATCTCATATTCGCCTGATTGAAATTCCTCACTGCTTCCTTATTGCCGACAACTGTGACGCTGTGCCATGACTGCACATTAGAATCACCTGCAGCTGTACAAGGGGCTGTCGCTCAGGCCACCTGCAGAGACTCTGGTTTAATTGACCAGAGGATGGAGCTTGAGAACCAGTTTTTAAAATGCTTCCCATGTTCTTTGAAATTTTAGGGATTTAATCTCTTTTTCAGACAGCATTATTAAAATGCAATTCATATACCACACAATTTGCCCATTTAAATTGCATGATTCAATAGTTCTTTAGTATATCCCATCACTGACTTTTTAAAATTGGGGTGATACAATGTAACATCAAATGTGCTATCTTAACCATTTTGTGTATAGAACTCCATGGCATTACACTCACAATACTTTATCTCCATGTCAGCTGTTTCTTCAGCTCCACATGATTTTTAATATACATCCCATTCTACAGAAATAATCTAAGCGCCTTGACAAGCCCAAAACCTTTCAGGGGGAAGTCTCTCTGTCATACGCTGAGCAATTCTGGTCCTGTGTTTTCTTGGACTCCTCATAGGTGAAATCATCTTTAGTATTTGAGAACTTTTCCCATTTTATCTCCCTGAAACACTGCTCACACTACCACTTCTGATAAAATCCCATGCCTTCAAAGCTGGACTCAGGTAATGTTTCTGTGGAGTGTCTTCCCCAAACTTATTTAGTCTGTGTCCCAGTCTGTGTTCTGTAGCCACATTTATCAGCTTTTTCTGGAAGCACTTAATCATGACAGCTCTCCCTTCCTTTATCTGCCTGCATTGCACTAAGCTGTTGGAGGGTGGAGGCAGCACATCACAGAGTGTGTGGCTCACAGGATGGGCTGTTTGATGAATGAACAGAGAAACAGTTATCCGTAGCCATGCAGAAGGTTGCAACAATGAATAGTATAATTGGGGGAGCAGGAGTAAAGCCTAGAGGCCCTGTGAGAGCATAGATACACAGGAAAATGCTTCAGTAAAGAAACTGCAGTCAGTAGAGCCTATAAAAAAGGGCCTTCCTTAAGTATGTCAGATGGGACAGATGCATGTGGTTAAGTGGTATATTTTACATACATATATAATTTATAAAATCTTATTTTATTTTATTAAAATCCTACTTGATTTTGAATAAGCCTGGTCACCCCTTCTCTGTGATTTGTCTTTGGATTCTAGACCATTTGAGATGCACACAGAGAAGCCAATGGACATTTAAAATGGAAAATAAGCCTAGTACTATTAGAGGGGACTATACTTAAAAATTGGCTTTTTATGCACCTTGGGCACTCAGCCTGGGTTTATTCAGCAGATTGGTTCTCCTGGGTTCACATATGAAGTTGTCCAGTGGCAGAGGAGTAAAGAGTGGGCTTATAAGCATGATCAATGATCAACAGAACCAATGAATGCAGCTACAAACAGCAAAGAGAGGTAGGAAGAGCCCCCCCCCCCCCCTCAGATGTTCCCTCAGTCAGCAGGAGTTCTGAAGTGTGTAAAGACATTCCTGTGCAAGGCAGAAGCAGGTAACAAAGACAGTGCTCTTCAACCTATTGTGCTGGGAAATCTGGTGTCTGCATGATGAAAAAAGAAAGCTGGGTCTTTACCATACACTATAGATAAACTAACTCAAAATTGATGAAATATCTGAGCATTAATTGCAAAAAGAAAACACAGGGGATGGGTTGAGTGGTCTCTTGAGTGTGACATTAAAAGTATAAGCAATATAAAGGAGAAATGGTTCTACACCAGACACAACAGAGCAGCAAGAGAAACAAGATTAAAAAGTGATCTGAAGAATGGGATGGAATATTTGGAAACTGCATGCCTGAGAAGGAGTTAACATCATGAATATGTAAAAAACACCAACCCAACAACCAACAAAGAACTCATATACGCTCATGTGCCACAGAGCAGTGCATAGTGCTCCTATGAGATCATCTTGCCGCATGATGTCATAGCCCTTGTAGCTTGTGCGTTTATATTCTGATGTCTGTACAACAAAGAAATCATGTAAGCATGCATTTATCAAAAAAAAATATGTGTTGTTAGGTGGTATATAGCTGCAACCCAGTTAAAAATGGAGTAAGACTTGAGTAGACAGTTCTCTAGAAGAAATGCCCAAAAGCATATTAAAAATTCTGCATAGTCCCTAATATTTGAGTATCATAAATCAAAACTAAAATAAGATATTACATACTCTTTGGCCACTCTCACTTCCTCAAAAAAAAAAAAAAAAACATAAGGATGCATGCAGAGAGATTGAGACTTTAAATTTTTATGCACAGTTGTTGGAGAAGATAAAATAATGTATCTGCTTTTGACAATTGTAAGGTTTGTCAAAAACATTTTTTTAAAGAGCCAGGTATGGTAGCATATACTAAGGCAAGCGGAGCATGAGTTCAAGGCTAGCCTGGGATATATAGTGAGATTCTACCTCAAAAACACAGAAAGGAAACAAACAAAGCAACAACAAAACAAACAGAATTACTAGACGATCAGTCCTGACACTTCTAGTACAAAATAAGCTCTTGAGAAGACTTCACACACTTAGGTTCATTGCAGCATTATAGCCAAAATATGGAAAGTAAACTACATATCCATTGATAAATGAATAGTTTGCTGTATACACAATGGAATATTGAGAACTCAACCTTTTAGTCCAACTTTGAGGATATAGGATACTATGGTACTAGTTTGATTTGGGTTCAGATTTGTATCCCCCCTTTCCCTGCCCCCAAGCTCTACCCTCCCCAGTGCCCAAGGAAACACAAGAAATAGTGAAGTTAGGCTGGCCAATTCAAATCCTATGTTCTTGGAAGTTATGTTATACATTAAAATATTTCTGGATAAGGGGAAACATTCAAACAAGCTTTCCAATAACTACTAAGAAAAGGAATTGAGGTATATTTCATACTCTGTGTTAGTGTTTTCTCCCTTGTCAGGCACGCAGCTGAGACTACTGTACCTTTCTCGTCTTTTCCTGTATGTTGCTTTGGAAATGTGTGACTCCTTTCTCACCATGGATGAATGTGATGCAGTGAGCAGAGGTAGAACCAATCAAATGTCAGTTGATTGTTGATTTGCTCGATCTTCCCCTCCATACCCTTTATCACTCTCTTCAAGGATCACTAAATGGGGAAGTTACAATAGGAACATATAACAGCTTACCAGGAATTTCATGCTATTGCTGGTATCACTTAATGTCCTCTCCAGAAAACAGAGCTGTGGACTCCACATCAAATTCACCATGGAGAGACATTCATCACCTGCTATGATGCTCAGGATGGTATGACATAGAAGGAGAATTGCTCAGTGAGACAGAACCAAAGAACTGCTCAAAAGACTCTTGACAGCAAAGTGGGGAGTAAAGATCTGTGGTTTATGCCACTGAGATTTGAGGAAATATTTTTACAACGCATTCTGATCTAGATTGGCTAATCACTCATGATGAATGCACTCGCCATATGCATTCAGTGTTTTCTTGTGATATAACTACCAGGAGGACATGGAGGTCTGAGGGAGTTTCTGGGTCTTCAGGGGAGGGAAGGAAAGTCTGATTTAACAGGGATTCTGTGAAAGATGCAGATATAAAGGGTTTGAGCAGAAGGAAAGGTAGGATAAAGTGGAATGAAGGGACAAAGAACACCCACCTTAGATGTGTCTAGGGACTCGAGGAGAACAGCCTACCCAGACGTTTCCATAAGATATTCCTGATTATCAGAATTACATATAATCAAATGTAAAACTCAAATCATGTATGCCAAAACAATCTCCAACCAAAAATAAAAATCTATTCTCTCAGAGAATCATAACCCTAAACAGATGTTCCATTTGCTAATTTAATTTTTACTAACAAGAGAACATTTTTGAAGACATTGATAAATGTACCAGTTTGGTCCCTTTTTAGTATAATTAGACATCTCAGTTCAACAATGCTCTGGAGGTTGAAATGTGTTCTTCATGATTTACTGTTCTGATTGCTTCTATTTTTTTCTGCCTGAGGTGCAAAAACACAAGTATGAACTGAGAGTCTGTGTCATATCTGCTTTTTATACAATCATCAGTTAAAAAAATAAAAACAAGTATCTTTTTTTTGACTCACTAAAGATGTAGTCTGGAATGCATAAAACATAACATACTGCTACTAATCTTTCATTATTAACCTGACTGTCAAATATAACAAAATATGTCAAAATAAAACATAAATTTTTCATAGAAAAAAATATATATAATGTCCAATCACAAATGAATTACTAGTCAGCAAAACCATGTTAGAAAATATTGCCACGGATGGGCTGGATAGATGGCTCAACAGTTAAGACACTTGCCCATAAAGCCTAACGACTTGAGTTTGATTTCCCAGTACCCATGTAAAGCCAGATGTACAAAGTGGCACAAGCATCTGGAGTTGTTTGCAAGGGCTAGAGCCCTGGCATGACCATACTCTTTGTCCCTCTCTCTGTGCTGGGTGTGGTGGTGCCCACCTTTAATCCCAGTATATCGGAGACAGAGGTAGGATGACCACTGTGAGTTCAAGGACAGCCTAAGACTACATAGTGCATTACTCCAGGTCAAACAGGGCTTTAGTGAGACCCTACCTTGAAAAAACAGAAAAAAAAAAGTATACCATGGATATCCAAAGAAAAAGGTTAATCACTGTTAGAAAACAGTAGAAGGTTGGGTCATAAACTTATAGATAAAACACCTTTAAATTTGTTCACATTTAAGGGTAGAGCTTATTGAAGTAGATTCCTTTACCACAGAATTCCATTGGCTAAACCAAATATATGTACATAGATACATACATATATATGGCAACACAAATTTGCAAATAGGTTTCCTTCTTCAAAGCACTTTACCATATGTTAGTTCATCAAGCAACCTTGAGTGACAGACTCTGCAGAGGTGCTTGCCTCTTTCTGATCACTTGTCCTACTTAATGAGCTGCCTAGCCCATTGCTCAGAAATCTGAATGTTCTGAAAGAGCTTATCTACTTCAAAAGCAACAGTAATCTTGTATCACTTTCAGATTCATATTCTGTTAAAATAATATACTTGGAACTGATCACATTCTCTGTTCTTTAGGTATCAACAAAGAAAACTACCATCATCAGACTTACACAGGCATCTTGTTCAATTATCGATTATTTCTGGAAACTGTATCTTTGGAATGTTTGTGGCTTGAATGACAAAAAAGTATGAAAATGGCAATTCTTTTTATTCTACTGACAGTATCAATATGGTCAGAGGATCTTTTTCTAGAGTAAGATATTTAGCATGCTGTAGGTGTAAACGAAAGGCATTACCAAATAAAAAAGCAAATCTCACAAACATTACTGTGAAGTTGGCTGTGTTATTGTGAGCCTAATGAAATCTAGTGCACACAAGAACACATAGGTATCATGCTGGGAAGCCAATGATCTAGCTCTCATCTTGACTGCAGGCAAAGAATATCTCATCAGAACTGTAAATTTCATGAGTGTGTTCCTAAATTTGAAGCCCTTAAGGAAAATGGCTTCATGGCTCAATGGTTTTAAAGGGCTGTTCTTATTTGGCTTTGTAACTAGGAAATTAATAGTTCTTCTAAAACAAATCAGAATCATGCCACAGTTGCCTGTGTTTTCATGCTGTTGCTGTTAGCACTTAACGTCCTCTTCAGATAACAGAGTCATAGACGCCACATTGAATTCACCATGGGGAGACATTTGTCACCTGCTAGGATGCTCAGGATGGTCTGGGATAGGAGGAAATTTGCTCATTCATGGCTGGGTAAAAATTGTTTTCTTGAGGTAATGTGAAATGGAGTAGTTTTCTAATCAACTTTCACTGTTCAAAGTGAATCTTATTTAGCCTAATATCACAAGTAGGTTTCCTCAGTCCCAGGCACTATCAGAACTCAAATCACAGAAACATCTAACTGCCTTAGGAACCCCAGGCATTGGGGAAATGTCAAAGCAATTCATTTACTTCTTTTTCAATATATTTTGGATTCTATTTGATGAAGCCATGTGAAACTTTTACAAGAAAAGGTCTCCTTGTTTGTGTGTGCATGTGTGTTGTACATATTAAATTTAAGGAGCAACCTCTTGTTGCATCTTGGAAAAACAAGATAAACTGTAAAGGATATAGGAGAATGCAGATATATTAAATGTTTTCAATTGCTTAAGCTTAGAGGAAAATCATTAGTGATTATTTCACAGACAGAATACACAGGCACAAAATGATCTCAATTTGGACTAGGCATATTTCAAGTGTTCAATAAGCAAGAATGACCAATGACTATTGGATTAGGTATTCTAAAAAGAGACTTTAGTAAATACAGAGTCACAACTTGTTTTAATTTGCCTTTTCCTGATGACTAATATGTTCTTGTGTGTCTGTTGGCCATTGGTATATTTCCTATTATGTCTGTTCAAATGTCCATTCATAGGCAGATGAATTTATAACTGTAAATTCACATGATAAAAACAAACACAAAGAAGGTAGATCAGTGGCTGAATAAGGATGTGTGATTGAAATATGGTGAGAAAGAACACCTTGAGTAATGTAAAAATTCTTTTATCTTGCTTGAAGTGGACGCTACATGGTGTGATGGCTAATCTTGACTGTCAACTTGACTGGGGTCTGGAATTACCTAGGAGACACACACACTTCTGGAAAAAAAAAAAAATGAGTTGAGGAGTGCCTTGCCAAGTATATGGCCATTCCAAATGGTGGCCCAGAGAGGAAGAGGTCTAAGGAAGAAGCAGTGTCCCCTGCCTGCTTTTGCTTCTTCCCAAGTGTGACTATCACTGTTGCAGTCATCCTCTGCTGACATCAGTCTCTAGCTTCTCCAGTCTTCCAACATGGACTGAAAACTGATAGCTCTCTAGGGATCTTCAAGGCCTCCCACTTTGGTTTGGGACTGCTGAGGCATCCAGCATTAAGGACCAAGTAGCAAATGTTCAGGGTCTCCACTTTGCAGATAGCCACTATTGCACTATCAGTCCCCTAAACTATAAGCTAAAGCCAGCCTAACAATCCCTCTTTCATAATCTATCTATCTATCTATCTATCTATCTATCTATCTATCTATCTATCTATCTATCTATCAATCAACACTACCCATCTATCTGCTTTGTCAAGATTTATTGCACACTTAAAATTTGTACATTTTAGTCTAGTCTATTATACACCCACACACTCCTCCTTAGGGTTGGGATTTTGCTCCAGTATTCCTTAACATACTCAGGAAAGCTAGGAAGAGAACCTTAATCTAGAAATTCTCCTTAGACCAAACTGAGAAAATAGATTATTATGTTTTACAACACATAGCCTTGGAATTTTGTTATGGCAACCTGTGCTAATATGTAATATATATGTATATGTATGTATGTATGTATGTATGTATGTGTGTGTATGTATGTATATGTATATATATATATATATATATATATATATATATATATATGTTATATGGTGTGAAAATATGTAACATGCATACTTTGATTCAAATAAAGTATCCTTGGGCTGGAGAGATGGCTTAGCGGTTAAGCGCTTGCCTGTGAAGCCTAAGGACCCCGGTTCGAGGCTCGGTTCCCCAGGTCCCACGTTAGCCAGATGCACAAGGGGGCGCATGCGTCTGGAGTTCGTTTGCAGAGGCTGGAAGCCCTGGCGCGCCCATTCTCTCTCTCTCCCTCCATCTGTCCTTCTCTCTGTGTCTGTTGCTCTCAAAGAAATAAAATTAAAAAAAAAAAAAGTATCCTAATGAGAGTTGTAATGGTCATGTAGCACTCACTGTAAGACTGACAGGTAGCTCTAAAATTTTGAATAATTCATACACAGGGATTTTGCATTAATAACACTATCCTCAAGTAAGGGGCATTTATTTTCAAAAACCTGTTTTAAAAAGGCAACTTAAAGGATTTTGATTGGTTAAAGATACTGATTAAACACAAATACTTAAACTGCCCAGAGTGGTTGAGGGTCACTGTGCTTGTCACATTTCATAGCTCATTTTCGAAATCTAAGAATCAATAGAACAAATGACAGCATATCAAAACCTGAATAAACAGTTCATGAAGAAGTGGCCATAGTTTTCTTGGAAAGTCACAGAGAAACAATAGGTGATGTTCCTGTACTTGTTCCATTACCAGGAGGACTTTGTGTTTTGGAAAGAAGTTTGAACCCAAGTTTTAAAAATAAATTAAGGTGTAGCCACAAATTTGGAGAACTAAAGGAGAGGCAGAGGGAAACTGATGAGGTACTTGGGGTGGGAAACACTAATCTAGACCCAAACGGCAATGGTACCATAAAATTCTACTTCCTAAAAGGCAGACCAAATGGCTGAACCTTCACCAGGCCCTTAACGGGAAACACCTGAACCACAAGACACTGGAGAGGGTACGATCAAGTCTAACCTAAATCTTCCCTCCCTCCCTCTCTCCCTCGTCTAACTCTTGTATATTAGTTATCGTTTTCCTTATTTTCTTAGAGGGCACTGACCTATAACTCCCAGTACCAGCATGGGGCTATCATCCACAATGAGCTTTTGATCAGAGAGACCTACAAAGTTTCCTAAAAGAATGACAGATTTCTGTCAGAGTACTTGATGACCCACCAAAGGTTAGTGTTAAGACCCTACTGCTGAAGACACTATATGCAGATGACACGTAAAATGGAATGGCATGGCTGGAAGCTAGGAGAGAGTCAGTCCCCAGACAGTCAGCATATCTAGTGCCAGAAGGTGGTACATGGGCGGCTGGGGGAAATTACCAATATCTGTCCAACCAACTCACGGTCTAAACTACTTAGCAGCAAATAACATGTTGTGATGCCCACACAACTGCAATAGTGGCACACAGCCATGGTGAGGAACCAAACTGCTCTTGCTTTGGCTAACTGATCCCCTCCGTGGTATGGGACCCACAGCTGGAGCTGGGACACAAGTGAGAACCATATCCAAACATAAGCCCACTCTCCAATATCAAGCTACCATAAATCATGGGCTACAAGAGGGCCTACACCTATTAAACTCTCTATCATTTTTTAAGGGTTATCTCATTTGTCCTGGTGCTAACTTACTCTCTGTTGGGAGAATCTGCTTCTCTTTTACAGATAGATGTAGATCCTAAGGAGAGAGCCACCCCATCATACCTCAAAAGGGCCCCAGCTGAAACTAAGGAAAATTGGCGAAACAAGCAAGGGTGCTGTTTTCCTGATGAATCGGATATCAGCACAAGGGGGAAGGAAACCAACACAGAGAAAAATCAACTCCTACCAAATCAGAGAGCCAGAGCCTCAGAAGCCCCCAACACCTCATCACTGAAGCAGACCAAAAATGAACCCAACCTGGCTCAGGGAAATTTTGCAGAAGAGGTGGCAGAAGGAATGTCAGAGCCACATGTTGGGTCATGATATGCAGAGACATTTATCGTACCAGTAACTGTGGGCTAACTCCACAATGCATGATCCATATACCTCACCAAGGAGGGGCCAATGGGGAGGGGCTAGGTCATGGATGAGCCTAATAATGGTACCAAACTGCCTGTATTTGCTGAATACAAAACTAATAAAAAAATTAAAAATTAAAAAAAATGACCAAAAAAAAAAAAAAAGAGCATGGACATTTTTAGAGAGGATAAGGGATCACTACACAATAAGTGATTAGTTTAGGTTAAGACTGTTTGTGTTTGAACTTGGGCTTTGCAAAGTACCAACAATATTAAGTAACTTTAATCCACTTATTTCCATGCTTCACTTTGATCATTGCTTAACTGGGAAAAGTAACAGTATCAAATCTTACACATTCGTAGGCACAATTACATGGCATATATATGCTAAACATTACACCCAGTACCTGGAATATGTCAGTTCTATGAGTCATGTATTATTGCTTTTTCCAAAAGTGACATTTACTGATATAATATCAATCTGTCTAAATGTGGGTATTTTGAAATAGATCCATATTTCAGGGCAATGCCACATTAATGTTCTCATAGTTGACTGCAAAGGTCCTGCATAGACTCTAAGCTGTCCTCCTAGGTGTTTCTTTCAGCTCAGTCTATGCTCCATCACCCATCCAAGGAGTCTGTTTCATGAGCTGTAGTTGTTTTCCCAGTCTTCAGTTATTAGAGGCTATCTATCCTTCAATGAATTTCCTATTTTATGTACCTGAAGCTTTTCTCCATTTCAGGCGACTGTATCAAAACTACCGGCATGTCTTCCTGTCACACAGTTATACATTTATTGAGCTTGTCAGATGCATGTGATAAAAATACAGCTCAAGGGCAAATATACGGTTCCATTCTCACAAAGAGGAAGCTGTATGCTGGCATTCACTTACAAGCCTCCCAAAGTTCTGCCTCTCATTTTACACAACTCAATATTATCAAACAAAGACATCTGCCAGAAATATTTGGCTCTGCAAACAGTAAAGGAGATTCACTGCTCTGCTGTAGTTGGCAAATGACAGTTTAGAAATTAGAGGCAGGGAGGATAAAATAGCTGGTTATTGAGAACTTGAATACAGTTAAGAGTCAAGCAGCACTCTGGAAAATTCCTAAGCCAAAGAAAGCGCATTCATAAACTGTGCCTTGAAGTACCTGTAAAGAGTATATACAGGGTTTTGTACTTGGGTCCTTGGTAAATATTTCATAAATTAAAAAAAATCATGGTACTACCTCTGCCCATATAGACTGCATCATTATCACTATTTCTCACCTTCCCCTACAACTCTAGAGTATTGTGTGTCATGCTAATGAAGTCAGAAAATGGTGCTCATACTGTGGCTCATGGGGGGTTTTAAGTACTTTCACTTTTTCACTTTTGAGCTATGTTGCTTTTTCTTTAAACTGATAACTAGAATTCTTGTGAAAACCTTGAGTGTTACAACCAAGATTAAAGACTCAAGAGTGTTCCCTTAGGTCATCTGGTGTGTTTATACAGATGGTTACTGAAATCTTATCTAGGTTCTCAGTGTCAGTGAAGAATTGTTCCCCCTTTAAAAGCACTTAAATGGCCCAGTTTTTAAATCAATGTTGAATGGTACTACCAAAGATACAAATTCCAAACACAAGCTCCTATTTCAAGGATTTATTGAGAACATTTTTGCAAATTAGATTGTACAATTTAACATTTTACAAATTAGAAATTTCATCTGCTATTACATGAGTTGCAAACTTTTCTAAATATTACAGAAATCCTTCATTTCTTTGGAGTTTTCTGTTCCATACTGAGCTCTGGAGATATATTTTTCCTTTCAGCATCAATTTCATCTTCCTGCAAAATAAAATTTTGGAAACATTAAATCATAAACTCTAAAGAAGTTTTTCAGCAATACTTAACACATTTTTCATTGCACTTAATCTGTAAAACAATAAACTATTCTGATTCTAGTAATCTTAAAGAAAATATCATAAGCATACAGGGTAAAATAACATTTTACTACATTTTATGCTGCTTTCTACTACATGCTGACTAAAATTTTCTGTATGTTTTCAAAAGCAACATTTTTTTTTTTTTTAACCAAGTCCTAAGAACTAGCTTTAAAAGCACCTAGTACTGAAGTGTTCCTGTAGGAGTGAAGCAGATATTTTTACTTCACTCTAATATAAAACAATAAATTTAACTTGAAGACACTTATGTGCTCCAGCATGGCATTCTGGTCCCATCTAGCATACTTTCTTGACAGATCTGTCAATTTTCCAATTACTTGTACCACCATATGTTATCTGAAGATCAGCCAGGTCTAAAATAGGAAACATGGGCATGTCAGGCTGTGGAATGCTTACAATCTTCTACAGTTTTGATTCTAAGTGGTGTCCTCATAATTCACATCAGGTTCCTGTATAACATGGTGAATAAATGAAGTGACATCATAATGTCTGCTTCCATAGGAATGAAATGTATCTTGTGTTTAATATTAAGTGTGACCTTCAAAGTATAAATAATGTGTCTAGACAAATACTTCATCTTACAATTTGTAACCTATCTCATTATACATATGCCTTCAACAATGTCCAAGTACAAATAGTCTTGCTTTCCTGTTACTTCTGATTTATCACATCTGTTTTTTATTCTTATTACCCAAAATAAAAGGCATTTTCTCACTCTGCCGGGTTACCAAAGCCATTCAGCAATTTCTTGCATATCTTAAACATCAGTAATCATGACAGTATAACCAAATATATTACCTTCTACCTTCATATTTTACAAAAACATATTTAACTGAATTAAATGATAACTTTTGAGTTCTGCTTAGAGAACTGCCTTTATCAAGCCAATGCAAATAAAAAAAAAATGTGTCACTACTCATGTTGAAAAAACAACAATAACACAACCCTTGCCTATGATCAGTTTGGTGGAGAATGCTTTCTTAATAGGTTTTGTCTCTCTATACTCAACAGTGCTTGTGATTTAGGTTTTAACATCAGGAAACTAATTATCAATATTATCAACAAACATGAACCATTACAGATGCATGAGACATCAGAGATAAGAGGTTTTTAAAAAAGATTTTATTTTTATTTATTTATTTGAGACAGAGAGAAAGAGAGAAATGGGCGCGCCAGTGCCTCCAACCACTGCAGTCAAACTCCAGACGCACATGCCACCATGTGCATCTGGCTTATGTGGGACCTGGAGAATTGAACCTAGGTCCTTAGGCTTTGCAGGCCATGTGCCTTAACCACAAAGCCACCTCTCCAGCCCCCAGAGTCAAGAGTTTTGAATATCCTTTTGGCAATGTAGCTTTGTATGTGTCAACCAGGTCTAAATTATCAACACATATCCTTTAAATTGTAGGGAACAAATGAAGCTTTTATCATATAACAGTCTACTAAGTTTGAACATAGTGTAACTTATTAGTTCAACAAACTACTAACAATTTTCTCTAGCAACCATCTTGGCAGAAATATGAGCGTGATGACTAGAAAACTTGTATGCCTTCACATTTGGCCATGAATATAAGCTATAGGGTCACACTGCTAAATGAAACAAAACTTTGCAACCAATTAACTTAGATACAGTTTATTTTAACTTAGATATAGTTTATTTTATACGTAAGAGAAATGAAAACATTCAATAATATAATGACATTCTTAAAATTTCTTAATAAGGATGGTGTACAAGTATATGCTTCTTTGAGAACTACGTCTTCTAAGGACTGATCTGCAACAGTTCTATGCCATTATGCTGAGGGCTTACCTTAAAATATTTTGCCTTTACATGCTTTTAAGTAACTTGTATAGCTAATAAGAGCCAGACTATTTGTTATTTTCTACAAGTTTAGTTGTGATTCAGATGTAGGAAAGTATCATGGAGGGGTTAAAAGGAATCAAGTCTGACTTCTAGAACAGAACACTGAAATGGATCCAGTAAAGCTCAAGGGGGATTATTTTTGGTAGTATGTGTGTATGTTTAACATAGCATGTCAAGTTTTATAGAACTATAAATGCAGTTTGAAAATAACCATCAAAGTCCGTTGGGCAGCAAATCATATACCAATTCACAACTGGTTGTAAAATGACACTGCAAAGAAATGATGTTTTGCACCAAAGCATTTCTTTACCACTGGATCTCTTCTGATACATAGAAAGACTGTTTTACTCTTTGTTCTTATAGGACATCTGTTTGTTTCCTAATGAAAGAAGACCCTGGCTACACAAAGCATTTTCTTACTGATAGTCCTGACAAATTTGACATTTGTTTTAAGAAATTCTAATGGTGCAACCAGCAAAAACACATACCCTGTGAGAGCATAGGAAAGCAGAGAGGTGTGCCTCTCAACATCAATCCAAACTCCAGAAAACATATGTAAATTGTAACAACTTCATAAATCTGTTGGTTAGATGTGGAATTTCAAACATACACCCCTGGTTTAATAGCATTTTTTGGTGTTTTATTTTTATTTTCTTTTTATATCAACTGGATGGCAGTGAGAAGAATGATCATTTCTAGTCACATATACAACCTGTAGTAATGGTTTCATAGTCAAGGTGACAGTATAAGACTAAAAGAGTAATTCTAATAGAGGTAAGTAAACCTAAGGTTATGTTTATCAAACGTATATCCGTCTTACCACTATTTAACACATGCAAACTTCTCCAAAAACATTATTCAGCTTTTTTTTTTTTTATTAACGTGAGAGTGAGAATGAGGGCAGGGAGAAGTCCCACCAGGGCCTCCAGCCACTGCAATCAAACTCCAGACATCTACGACTCCTTTGTGTGCATATGTGACTGTGCATTTTTGTTACTTTGTGCATCTGGCTTATGTGGAATCTGGAGAGTTGACATGAGTCCTTAGGCTTTGTGGGCAAGTGCCTTAAGCACTAAGCCATCTCTCCAGTCCCATTATTCAGCTTTTATAACCAGACTGGAATTGCAAAATCCCTCTATTTTTTATTTATAATTTTGTTCTCATAAAAGTTCAAAGAATTAATGTCAATTAATGAAAATTACTCCAAGTAATGGTCAATTACTTAGTAACTGGAGAGTTTTCTTGGTTCAGGTAGCATGTTCATTCAAAGATGACAATACGTTCAGCTGGTAAGCTATGGTTGGATTATAAAAAAGAACAGTGTCCCTTGATCTTTCTTTACAGAGGTTAGTATCTGCCACCCTAACCACATGATCAGGGTTAATATCACCACGAGTACATAGTACCACCACATGACACCATGCACTAGAAGGGCCCATGACCTTTCCTCAAGCTGGTCATAATAAAACAACTGATTTCCCTAGACAAGATAACTGAACACAACTGAACAGTAGCCACCCAAAGTGTTAAGTCATGAATGACAAACTGAAACTATCACAAACTGAAGAGACTAAGCTAACAAGACAACTTAATTGAGTGTAGAAACCTGGACCATAAACAGAATAATTAATGGGAAAACTGGCAAAATCTTAAAATGGTCCATAAAGTAGCAGAATCACTTTGGGGTTAATTTCTTGGGTCTAGTAACTGTTGTAATGGTTATGCAAAATGTTACAATGACAAAAACTGCATGAAGGGCACTCAAAATTCTCTGTGCAGTTTTTGGACGTTTTCTGTAACTTTAAATTTACTTCAAAATAGGCACACAGAGCTGGAGAGATTGCTTAGCAGTTAAGGCACGTGTCTGCAAAGCCTAAGGATCCAGGTTCAAGACTCTAGAACTCACGTAAACCAGATGCAGGTGACACATGGGTCTGGAGTTCATTTGCAGTGGCTAGAGGCCCTGACATGCCCATATTCTCATTCTCTCTCAAAATCAGTAAATAAATATTAAAAAAAAATAGAAACACAAAATGGCAACTGAATACAAGTATTCTAAATCTTAATTTCAATTACTGTAAATAATATGTATGCACAAAGATTTTAAAAGGAAAAACCTCAAGGTGTATAGTCCTATAGTCCTACACTGAAATAAACAGATAAAATAAATTGTTCCCGTCTCATCAGTGTGCTTAGTACAAATTTTAATTCCTTTCGTAAGGACCTAAATGCTAAGTGGCACTGACTTTCAAAAAAGAAAAAAAAAATCCTTGCATTTCTGTCCTTTCTTACTTTTCTACAAGGTTACTTTTTACAAGTAGGAAACATCTTGTCTTGCATTAAATACCTTTACAATGTGGTAATACAAACAAGTTCCAGAAATAAGTAATAATGGGAACCCATGTTGCACCAACTTCCCAATCATGCTATTCAGAGAGAAGACTCACATGCTACAACAGAGACAGAAAGACAGAGGTGCTCATAACCAAGCATATGGTTGAGATGTTTGGTAAAACTATTGGAAAATTTAAAATATAACATCCCCTCAACTAATCAAAGGAACAATTACTGAAATTTCATTTAAATTAGCAGTCTAAATTGTCTATATGTTTTAGTAATGATTCCTTTAAAAACACAAGCTGTGTAACTTATACACACACAATCTATTGTAAACGTTGGTAGCCATAGAGAACGGGCAAAGGAAAGCAGTACATATTGTTCTAACTTGTGCTCAAAATAACCTTTTATTCGCTTAAGACATGCATCAGCTATAACTCAACAGTACTTAAGACTGTGCTTTAATACAGAATATGCTAGTGCTGCACAATGAGGAAAAATTTATCTTAATAACTGGAAAAATACTGATGATAATGAAAATGTTTAAGGCAAAATGAGCACGCTACACGCTTCAGACTAAAATTAATTAGAGTTTTTAATGTTTTACAATTCCACCATAATTCTTTAAATGGTGCATTTACTTCATAGTAATAAACACTTGGCTCATTAAGTAAAGTGCAAAATGTGTGTGATGTGCTACATTTAACAACCTTTTGCCCTTTTCCCTGTACTTCTGCATTCAGTTTTCCAATGCATTGAATAAGCAATTGAGGACCACAATTAAATTTCCTGACTTTGCATATTTGAGGTTCTTATTTCATTTAATACAAAAGGCGATTAATCTACCATTTTACAATTGAATTCCAACTTTAGTGGGCCATGGTAGATACTGAAATACACTTACAAGAAATGCTTAATTAAATTTACTGGAAAACGTGTATGATTTATTTCTTTATGACAGAAGTTGCATATTCAACTTAAAATTCTAGGAATATGTTATGAAATTAAAGTAATGTTTGATGTTCTTAATAAAACCAGCTCAAATACAAAGATGGTCAAGTAAGGAAGGGTTGGGGGTATAGCTCAGTGGCTGAGAGCTTCAGTACCATGTTGGATCTTCTGGGTTCCAGCACCTCAACAATTGATGGCAATATTTTACTTTTGTTTGCCACTTCAAACAAAAGACAGTTAATGCAATCTCCATTTATTTAATACCACAACATTATAACCTTTATTTGAAGCTGCAAATAGGACAGGAAAGGGAAAAAGTACTTCTAATTTCATGTATAAGAATACGTGAATACCCATTTTATCTACTTATTTCTGGAGTAGGCCTAGTAGAGTTACTTTGCTTTTCTAAGCCTTTAGCTATTTCTATTACTTTTTTTTTTTTTTTTTTCCTTTTGGTAGTAATTTTTGGTAGTAAGGGAGTAGGACACAGAAATTAAGAGCTTGGACCTCTGTGTGATTTGGAACCTAGATAGAATCTCTCTGGCCAGGAAAGAAAAGCCGTAAGAATTGGCACAGCCATCCCAGGAGGCACAGTGAGACAAAAGGACATGAAAACCAGTGGGCAGAAGCATGGATCTGGCCTAACAGAAAGGGAAAAGAAAAGTGGCATTAATGATGGTAACTGTGAGCTAGGGTAGACTCCTAATGACTATAAACCCAACTCTGTAAGTTTGTATCTTCTTGTAAATATAAAAACTCCACATTTCCAATATAAAACTCTAGGTATATAAGTTATGCTATTAATTTGTAAGACTAAAAATACTACCAGTAGTTGCTTGTTCCTCTGACAGATGTATTACTGTTACACTAAGCATGTCTCAAAGCCCTGAAGAAGCCTGAAGGCAGCATACTGTCTCAAGTAGACTTCTAGCACCTGGGAAACAGGCACAGGAGAGGATGCTAAAAACACATAAGAGAAACCATAGCATCTTCTATGTTCTGTTAAGATTTTTGTTGAGAATGTCTTACTTGTTCTTAACGTTTTTAAGTAGATGGACTGGCACAAAGTTAGCATGGATTACAAGGTAATAACATAAGCAAAACAAGGGGCTGGAGAGATGGCTTAGTGTTTAGGACACTTGGCTGCAAAGCCTAACAAGGTGGCACATGTGTCTGGAGTTAGTCTGTGTTGGCTGCAGGCCCTAATGTGCCCATTCTATCTGCCTCTTCCTCTCTATTCTCTCAAATAAGTACATAAAAAAAAAAATCAGATTCCATAATGGGACAACATATATCTTTTTTTTTTTTTTTCCAAATTAGGACACTAACAAGCCCCAATGGCCTTCTTAATGAGAAAAACTGGACAAAGTCCAATATATACTCATTAAAAGTTTATGATTAGGTTTTCAGTACCAGGCATGTATTCCCTCCCATAGAGTGGGACTTCAGTCCAATTAGACAGCAGTTGGTTTCCTCCAGAGCAGACATGTCTGGTACTGAAAACCTAATCAAAAGCCTATGGCAGGGGAGGTCATGAGCCTTAGGGGTATAAAACCTGCTCTTGTCCAGAAAAATGCGTATATTACTCTAACTAAATTACCCTGAAAGCACTACACTTAATGTTCATACTCATATATTAATGCTGCTCTCACTTCTGGTTAGAGAAGCTTCTCTTTTCAGATGGCAATGACCACTGGGATGACCCAAAAGGCAGCATAGTGCCAAGAAGAAGGGACGGAGGAGTATCCAGCACTGAAACATCTCACACCCTCCAAGGTTCCATTGCAGAAGAGGTGGTGGAAAGAATGAAAGAGCCAAAGGATGGGTACCCCTCCTTACATACAACTGTTCAGACAGAATTTGGTCTTGATATCCAAGACCTCACAGTGCCTAGCAATACCTACACAAGACCCTCATAATAGGAGAAAAAGATGATGGCACCAAATTAAAGAGAGGCTAATGGAGAGAGGGAAGGGGTATGACAAGAGAGCAGAGTTATGAAGGGGAAAGTGGGGGAGGGAAATACCATGGTTTATAAAGTACAGAAGTTGTCAATAAATCATATATATTAAAAAAAAGTTTATGGTATACTAAGAATACAGGACTGGAGAGATGATTTAGTGGTTAAGGCATTTGTCTGCAAAGCCAAGGGACCCAGATTCAATTCCCTAGGATCCATGTAAGCCAAATGCACAAGGTAACAAATGTGTCTAGAGTTCATTTGCAGTGGGAGGCCCTGGCATGCCATTTTCTCTCTTTCCCTCCCTCCCCCCATTATAAATGAAGATTAACAATATTTTAAAAAAAGAATACAATACACTTCTTAAAAAAAATAGCCTCTTAATACATAACCCAGGCTGGCCTTGAACTTGCAGCAATTCTGTCTCAGTTTCCTGAGGACTGGGATTTCAATGAGCTTTTTAATATGTTATTTAAAGATGTTCTTTAAAATATTCTTTTTAAAATTTTAAGTTATTTACTAGATGGCGAAAGAAGTAGGGGGACAGAGAGAGAGAGAGACAGAATAGGCAAGCCAGGGCCTCCAACTACTGCAAATGAACTCTAGACACATGTACTACCTTGTGCAGCTGGCTTATGTGGGTCCTGGGGAATCGAACCTGAGTCCTTTGGCTTTGCAGGCAACAGCCTTAATCATTAAGCCATTAGCACTCTTTAAAATATTCTAATTTAAAAATAAAAATATTCTTACATAAAGTACTTTTCATTCAGTAAATGTAACATTTCAAAAATCCCAAGCATGTTAATATTTTAATGATTCATATAAATTTCACTTAAAGAGAGTCAACTTTAAAGTTATGCTGGTTTGAGTTATTTGACCTAAATATGCATATGGAATTACATTTCTAGAAGCTTAAAAAGTTCTATGAAATCAAAATAAAACAAAAATAATGTCTGAACATGTTCAAAGTTGGCTATGTTGTTACTGAAGTTAAGAATTCCAAGCCAGATTTTTAGGCTGGCTAACAATCACTGATTAGCTCATTAAAAATTTTCAAACATATATATATTTAGTCTGACTAAAAGTTACTCAGCAATAACTAAGTTCATTATACAAACTAGGAAACCCTTACTTGCCAGCCATTATTAAATTAGTAGTAACAATAACCACAAAAACAGACTGGAGTGCCGTGGAGGCAGCACCTTCTCTAATGGATTGTGACAGCTTCGCATTTCTCCTTCCCTGGACAAGGAAGCTGACAAGGCAGTCCTTGTATTAAAGAACCTTTCTTTCCCTTAGGCCCCTGGTTTACAGAACTAAGCTCTATATATTGGCTAGAAGAATAATAATTATAATCCATGGCTCTTCTAATTGAAACCACAATGTGAAAAATATTGAAACTATCTTAGATTTCTTCTGCTAAGTCTTAATTATCTGCACATATAATTGTGTATATAACTGTAAAGCAAACAGAATATAAATAAACAGTAATAGAATAATTTAGATGTCACTTTAAAATAAATGTAAGGTATTAAAAAATAAAATGTGATATAAACCTCCCTATTAAAAACTATTTGTATTTATATATGATAACTTATTTTCACTAAACAATTTGTAACATTAAAAATTAAAATTATGAGCCGGGCATGGTGGCGCACACCTTTAATCCCAGCACTTGGGAGACAGAGATAGGAGGATCACCATGAATTCGAGGACACCCTGAGACTACATAGTGAATTCCAGGTCAGCCTGGGCCAGAGTGAGACCCTACCTTGAAAAAAAAAAACCCACAAATTAAAATACATAGTATGGGGGGGGCGGGTATTACTATGGGATAATTTTTATAATCATGGAAAATGTTAATAAAAATTGTGAAAAGATAAAAAAAAATACAGTAGCCTGATTTAAAATATCCATATTTAAAATTCTTTTAATATTGTTACTTATGAAACTGAATTAACTGCAAGTGTGTGTGTGTGTGTGTGTGTGTGTGTGTTCCTGTTGGAGTGCAGGCATGTGTATAGAAGTCAAAGGACAACCTCGAGTGTTGGTCCTTGCTTTCTACCTTGAGTATCTCGTTCACTGTGGCATTAGCCAGGCTCACTGGCCCATGAGATCCCAGGATTATTCTGTCTCCACCTCCCATCTTACTCCAATGCCCAGGGATTACAGACTTTCATGTTACTACATCCTGCTGTATGTGGGTTCTAGAGATCTGAATTAATGAAACTCATTGTTATGTTCTTGGGATTCTTGGAGTTTAAGAACCATTCAAACATGACTCACAACTATTATGGCAAATTGTACTACCATCAGTTGTTATTTTCGCTGGGGAGCAAATATTCTTAATATTGACATTTTACTTTAATGCCTTTAATTAGACATTTCAAACTAACCATTGCACGGAGAAAAACAAGTGCTTTTACTTAACAACTAATAATTTTCCACAAAAGCATTGTTTGAGCTATGAAGGAAGATATACATAAAATGTAAAAGAAATGAAAATGTTAGGCAATCAACACCTGATGAGCCATCGTTCTTTTTTGTGTGACTATTAGCCCAAAGATAGGCTTGGTCATATTGATGAAATGATTTCCTCATTTTAGAAGATTCAGAGGATATTTTTGACTCCTGTTTTAAGATAATAATATTTTTGAAATGTGGTGTATGCATTTTTATGTGTGGGCACATGTGTGTATATGTGTAGAAGCAGAAACAACCTTGGGTGGTGGTTTCTTGTTATGTCACCTACTTCTCATTGGTGTGGAGCTCACCAATTGGGATATGCTAGATAACTGGTAAGGAGGGCCAGGTATCCACCTCTTTCTGTCTCCGTGGCAATGGTATTACAGATGAATACCACCATGACCAGCAATTTTTTGTAGGCACTGCTGACTGAACTCAGGGCCTCATGCATGAAGAGCAAGTAATTTACTTATTTGAGCCAATTCCCAGCCCAAAGTGATACTAACTCTTGAAGTGACTTTCCCAGAATCCTTCTTTTCTTTCTCCCACAAAAATTGATTTAGCAATGACTGTGTGCCATGTACTAGGTAAAGTGAGGGTGGTGACAAAGTCTTCCTACTTGAGGATCTCAAGCTCCAATGTGGCTGACAGTCATGGAAATAATTATAATGCAATGAAGAGAGGATATAATAAAATAGACAAGCTTGGGCTGGAGAGATGGCTTAGCGGTTAAGCGCTTGCCTGTGAAGCCTAAGGACCCCGGTTCGAGGCTCGGTTCCCCAGGTCCCACGTTAGCCAGATGCACAAGGGGGCGCACGCGTCTGGAGTTCGTTTGCAGAGGCTGGAGGCCCTGGCGTGCCCATTCTCTCTCTCTCCCTCTATCTGTCTTTCTCTCTGTGTCTGTCGCTCTCAAATAAATAAATAATTTAAAACAAAACATTTAAAAAAAAATAGACAAGCTATATAATGAGACATAGAAATTAAACTATGACATCACATGAGGAGAGTTTTTAAAAAATGATTAATGTTTTACAGGGTTGATAAATATATCTTCAAAATAAATTCTCAATGTAACCTAAGCTGCTCTTTTATTATAAAAACTCAACATCAAAAGCTCTTACAGAAATAAACTTAGGAGAAACAGAATTTCAAAAACTTAAATCCCAAGTGATCAAACTAAATTATCTCAAATATACTTATTTCAAGTTCAGTGCTATTTCCCCCAGAATGAACCCATTAATCTTCATTGTTTTATTGGAAACTAATAACTCATTAAGTAACCAAGTACCATATTTCCTTTGGCACATTAATTTTTCATGGATTAAAAAAAAGGAGGTTTTGGTTAAGAAAAGTTAAAAATATTAATTTAAACATTACATAAAAAACTATTCCCCATAGTGAGTGATGCTTTCTGCTCAGTGTCAAACATTAGCCATATTATCATTTCTTGAATTTACAGAATATCTCTTTGGTGTTGACTTGCTTCTTTTTACTTGGTATTTAATTTTGTGCATGTATATGTGTACATGTGTATATCCATGTGTGTGTCTGAGTGTGGGTACACATGATGGCAAGGTGTGCATGTGGAGGCCACAGAACAACTTTCAGGTCTATTCTCACCAGTATACCTCATTTGAGGTAGGGTTTCTTTTGATCTCTTTCTGCTGTTTTTCCCCCCTTTGCCGTCCTCACTAAGAATTTCTCGGATATTCTGTCTACATGTCACATGTTGCCTTTAGAGTTCTGGGATCACAGAAGCACACCATGGCTTTTGGCTTTTTACATGAAATCTTAGGACTAAACTTGGGTACTCAGGCTTCAGTGGTAAGTACTTTATACATAGAACTTCCCTATATTTCATGATCTAGACTATAAAACTATTAAGAAAATATTATTTCACACAATGAAAATTTAAAGCCATGTATTCATTCTTCCTTGCTTACCAATGTTATGTGTTAGCACTGTCCCAGATTTAAAAACATAACTACCACAAAACATTTGTGAGACTTTTAGGAGAAAGATTTAGGAAAGTTCCCTTTTATCATAGTAACATGTGCACACACACACACACACACACACACACACACATTAAGATTCAAAGACAAACAGGAGTTGGTGGTCAGGAAATAACAGTTTAAGCAGAGGAAACTGAGGATGAGTGAACCCATATACATGGGTGGTGAAAATGTCAACAAGTAATCACTGTGGAAATTAGTATGCAGGTTCTTAAAAAAACTTAAAATTACCATATGACCAAGCTACATCTTTCCTGGATATAATAACCAAAGGATTATAGTAAACATACCACAGAGATTCTTGCATATCTATTTATTGGAGCACTACTCACAATAGCCAAGTTATAAATCAGCCTAGGTATGCATCATCATATGAATGGATAAAGAAAATATGACATACATACATTTTTTAGCTATACAGAAACTATAGCATTTGAAAGAAAATACATTCAGCTGAAGATAATCATATTAAGTGAATTAAATCATTCTCAGAAAGACAAATATATGTTTGCTCTCATTTGTAGTTACTGCATTTTCTTTTTTTAAAATATTTTATTCATTTTTATTTATTTGTTTGAGAGAGACAGACAGAGGGAGAAAGAGGCAGACAGAGAGAGAGATAGAGATAGAGAGATAGAGATAGAGAGACAGAGACAGAGAGAGAGAGAGAGAGAGAGAGAGAGAGAGAGAGACAGAGACAGAGACAGAGACAGAGAATGAATGGGCATGCCAGGGCCTCCAGCCACTGCAAATGAACTCCAGACGTGTGAGCCCCTTGTGCATCTGGCTAACATGGGTCCTGGGGCTTCACAGGCAAGTGGTTAACCACTAAGCCATCTCTCCAGCTCGGTTACTGTATTTTCTATACACATATACATGAACACATAAAATATGTACACATATCATGGTAGAGATGAAACTGTCTAGAGAGAAAAAGGGGGAGTGAAGAGTAGGAAAAGAGAGGGAGGACTTGATGGGGAGAATGTGCACAAAGTGCATTATATACTTACACATAACAGTCTCATTTAACAAAGAATATATGCCAGTGGAAAATAAAAAAACAAATGACAGACATAAATTTTTTTACATGACTGTAATCAGGTAGCATATAATACTTTGTATTCTTCCATTCATTTCTTAAAAACATTTCTATTATTGGGAAAGAGAAAATGGAGAGAACATTCAGAAAATATGGAGGGATATTCTTCTGCTCAGAATACAGCAGATAAAAGGATAAGGGCAAGCATAGAGCCTCTGAAAGAATGGGAGATAGGGAAATTTGCCTGTATAAGAAAATATTAAACAAGCAACAAGAATCTTCTTGAAGCAACAAATGTTATTTCCTATATAATATTCTTGAGGTGAAGGTTTGAAAATAAAGTCTTAGATCATAATTATTTTACTTCAAGTTGTTATGCCATAACAAGTAAATATGTATTATACTATAGGAATTCTTATATTTTGACTATGAAGTACTAGACACAGTCACAGACTGTCTTAAGTTCAGTGTCTAATAAATTATCATAATATAATTAAAACAGCACTAATGAAAGGCTTAATTTCAACACACTCATTGTTTTAAAAACTAGCCTGAATATGGTTATACACCCTCCACAGTTAACTCTAACACTTGTACAACAACTTTAGACTTCAGTAATATCTAATGTATACAATACAAATAAAATAAAGATTAAAATGCTTAGTATACTATGATACCAGTTTACTGCTTTAATTAAATAGAATTATAGCAATCTTCATGTTCTTCTGTGTATTTCATTATGGCACAAACAAAGCAGTGCTATATTGTTAGAAGCATAATGCATAGTTTGATGTATATTTATTAAGATTTTACTTAAATTATTTATGTAAAATTACTGTTATATAAACTTGCTATCCAAGGGGATAAGGAGATAGTTCAGTGGACAAGGTGCTTACAATGCATGCTTGAGTACATGAGTTTGAAACCTCATAACCCATGAAAAACCTAGATGCTAAAGTAGATTTTTTTAATCCTAATCCATCTACTTAGAGAAGGAAGATAGGGACAGGAGAATCCACAGGAAAGAAGCTTCATGGGCCAACTAGCCTATGAACAGAGCAGTGAATGAGACCTTGCTTCAAATAAGGTGGACCACTAAAAAAGTTGTTCTCTGACCTCCACATGAGTGTTTACAGCACATACACACCTGCACTCACACACATCTCATCCCCCAAACAATCTGTTATTAAAGTATGCTAACTGCTTAAGACAAGAGCAGTATAAAAAAATGTGTCCATAAATTATAGTAACTGAATAAATACTACATCAATCAAAATTCTTTCAAAATGCTAACAATTTTCCAGCCCTGGTGAAGTAACTGGTTAATCTACATTTAAGATGTGCACATTTTCACTCTATTTAAATTTATAGCTAAACTTCAGTGACTTAAAAGTTGTGAATTTTTCAGATATGAGGAATACATATAAGAATTACTTTTCCTTCTATAGTCTCACTGAAATGATCAAAGAAAATTTAAAAATGAGAAGAGGAGGGAGGAGGAGAAGTGAAAGGAGGAGAACATGTGCCCGCAACAGCACTGGAATCAGAAAAAACTTCTACCATAGTCAAAAATATATCCAGAATATTTGCTGGGATCTATCTAATCAGGTTAAAAAAAAAAAAAACCTTGGGTTTTTTTCATAGCTTTTATTTGCATATATTCAATAGGCATTCTCAGACATTATACCACACTAGGCCTTTCACTTATAAGATGTTCAGAAAACACTTGCTAAATGAAGGCAAAAAAAGATGATAGAAAAAGAAACAATACATGAATAGTAGTTGTCTTGGTCGTTTTTGTGTCACTATAGTAGGAGGCCACAGACTAGGTAATTTATATAGAGATGAGATTTATTTCTTTTAGTTCACAAGGCTAGCAAGTCAATAATCAATGAGTTCTTATCTGTGGTTAGCAAGCTGTATTAACCCATGGCAAATGGGAAAAGGAAAAGCAAGAGAGTGTAGGAGAGGAAGAGGGTCCAAACAGTTTTTTAGCAAGGCCCCTCTCACAAAATCCCACCCTTACAGTCAAACATAAACAAACCCCTGATGAAGGCTGAATCCTCAGGACAGAACCATCTCTGGGGTTCCACTATCCAATACTGCTGCACTGGCATTAAGTTTCATGCATATGAAATTTCAGAAACAGTCAAGCCACATGAGATGTAATCTCTTGGAAGTAAATTATGATTCGCTTATCTCTTTTTCTGCCTTTACCAAATAATACATAATGAACATGTGTCACCTGAATAATCCCCCCCGCCAAAAAACTAGTATACTAAAACTCAGATTTTAGACTGGAGAGATGGTTCAGAAGTTAAAGGTGCTTGCTTGTAAAGCCTGTCTAAATTTGATTTCCCAATACCCATGTAAAAGCAGCTACATAAAGTGGAACATGTGTGTGGAGTTTGTTTATAATGACAAAAAGCCCTGGTACACCCAAACTCATCCTCTCTCAACTAAAGAAATAAAAATACTTTTAAAAATTCAATTCTAAGGCTGGAGAAAAGGCATCATGGTTAAGGCACTTGCCTGCTAAGCCTAACAATCCAGGTTTGATGCCCCAGTACCCATGTCAGCCAGATGCAAGGTGGCACATGCATCTGGAGCTTGCTTCCAGTGGCTAAAGGCCCTGGCGTGCCCAGTCTCTCAATCTCTCTCTCTCTCTGCCTCTTTATGTAGCTCTAAAATAAACAAATGAATAAATAATTCAGATCTTAAAGTAGCCTGTCATTTAATTCCTTATAAAATAAACTAAAACATAGAAATAATTAAAGTAATTAAATACATGGTTATTTTTAGAACACACTTATGCTTAAGTGCATGTATTTCATTGATAAATTACTGTAGCAAACGATCTTTAAAAATTACCCAGGAATCCAAATCACAGTTGAACGAAATTTCATTATTAGAAGTAATTTGAAACCAATGTCAAGTAATGCAAATTTAGACTTCAAAACTCAAGGTGAACATTTCTGACACAAATGAAACTTTGTACATCTTTAAGAAATGTGGATTAAGTAGTACATAGCATATTTCTATCCTATATTAATGTTCAATTTCCCAAAACCTATCCAAGTAGTACTAGTAAGCTATAGGGACACAATTTAGTGTGGAGATGAAAAAAACTCTATTTTTCAAGCTCATATAACTGATAAACTTGTAAACCATTAGTCAATGGGCATTAAATCAGTCATGTTACCACTGTATTAACTAGGATTGTCTATTTTTGAGAAGTTAAACTGTAGATATAACTATGAACTATCACCATCAGAATGTTTCATAGTTTTTTTTTTATTTTGCTATATGAAAGGTACATTTTCAAGAAGGTAAGCCCTGTGTTATTGCAGTTATCAGCCAGCAAAATGATTAAGGTGGTTTTCTTTTCCTCACAGTATCAGCCTTTCTTTTCAAGCAATGAATTATAGCTGATACTGAAACCTATTCTATCTGTATCTTTAGTCCGTAAAAATGAGAGTGCATAAATATTTATCCTATATAAATAGAACGGACACAAGATGCAGATGAAAATGACCCACCTTGGGACAGTGAATAATTGCTATGTGCATCACTCTAAGAAAAGGTCACAAAGCATTTTACTGACTTGAAACTTCAAAGTGGCTAAGGTTGTCAAAAAAATACGTAGTTGATACACTTGAATTTTTTATTGTTTCATAATTTCTCACTAATAACAATTTTTATGATACCTACAGCATAATTTGGGGAAAAATTAATACTATAACATCAAACCAAACAAAAACCCTGAAAAGTTACTCATTTAATTCTTCATTTAGCTTTGTCATTTCTGATATTTAGAAATTCAAAATAATGGTGACCTCATGGCATAACAGTAATGTGTCTGACTTCAGAAATTCAAAATATGGCCATTAAAATTTTCTAGGTAAGTTATTCTCACAATCCAATGACTTGAGAAAGGCACACTAGTAGTTTTGAGTCTTTTGCTTTCCATAAGGAGTATTTTACACTTTTGGCAGAAAACACAGTAAGGCAAAAGAAAGAATAAAAATGTGGCAGGTGATCAAAATATACTATATATGGGCTGGAGAGATGGTCTAGCAGTTAAGAGTCTTGCCTGCAAAAACCCGAGTTTGATTCCCCAGTGCCCATGTAAAGCTAGATGCACAAAATGACACATACATCAGGGATTTGTTTATAGTTGCTAGAGGCCTTGGCATGCCTATTCTCTCCCTCTCCCTCTGTACAAATGTATGCATAAAATTAAAAATGCACTATACACATTTATAAAAGCTGTCAATAAAATTTTTAAAATATGTAAGTAATTCAACTTAAACAGGTCAAAGTAGATCTAAATCCACTGTGACTAATGCCCTTGTCAAGATAAGAGAGGCATCCTGATGACAACTATAGCAGTTGACACACACACCTTGGAGGTTTAAGAACTTTAAGGAATAAACTTCTGTTGCTTAATCAAAAAAAAAAAATCAGTATCAAATCTGTGTTACTTTCTTGTTGATGGGACAAAATACAGAACCAAAAACAACTTATGAGAGGTAAGGATTTATTTCAGGCTTACAGTTTTGAAGGGAAGCCTCATCATAGGGGAGAAACCTGGTTTACCATATTACACATCAGAGGGAAAGAACAGCCAGCATAAGCTAGCTCTGAACACACTGTGCTGTACTTACCATCCACCCTAGTGACATGCCTCCTCTAGCAGGGCTCAACCTGATAAGGATTAAGTAGGAAGCTTAACCAAAAACACCTGAGGGCATTATGGCACATGCCTTTGATCCCAGCACTCAGGAGGCAAAGTTAGGAGGACTGCTGTGAGTTAAAGGTTAGCCTGGGCTACACCAAGACCCTACCTTAAAAACTAAACAAAACAACAACAAAACCTGAGGCTATGAGGACATTTTACATTCAATCCATAACAAATAATAAAGCCATATAAGTACTAAAAAAAATTGGAGATGGGGCTGGAGAGATAGCTTAGCGGTTAAGTAAGTGCTTGCCTGTGAAACCTAAGGAGCCCAGTTCGAGACTTGATTCCCCTCCACCCACGTTAGCCAGATTGCGCAAGGGGCACACACATCTGGAGTTCATTTGCAATGGCTACAGGCCCTGGTGTGCCCATTCTCTCTCTCTCTCTATCTGCCTCTTTCTCTGTCACTCTCAAAAACAAACAAACAAACAAAAAAACCTGGAGATGTTTGGGCTGGAGAGATGGCTTAGAAGTTAAAGCACTGGCCTTCAAAGCCCAAGGATTCAGGTGTGATTTCACAGTACCCACGTAAGTCAGATACACAAGGTGGTACATGTATCTGGAATTTGTTTGCAGTGGCTGGAGGCCCTGGTGGGCCATCCTCTCTCTCTCAAATAAGTAAATAAATTTTAAAAATTGTTTTTAAATAAAGATGTGCTGGGCATGGTGGCGCACGCCTTTAATCCCAGCACTGGGGAGGCAGAGGTAGGAGGATTGCCATGAGTTCAAGGCCACCCTGAGACTCCATAGTGAATTCCAGGTCAGCCTGGGCTAGAATGAGACCCTACCTCAAAAAAAAAACAAAAAAATAAATAAAATAAAATAAAGATGCTAAAAGCATGCAAGTTCAAACTAGGTTTAAAAATGAAACAAGAAGCCTGGCATGGTGGTGCACACCTTTAATCCCAGCACCTGGGACACAGAGGTAGGAGAATCACCAAGTTTGAGGCCACCCTGAGACTACATAGTGAATTCCAGGTCAGCCAGTGCTAGACCTACCTCAAAATATGGAAAAAAAAAAAAGAAAAGAAAAGAAACAAGAAATGATAGTAACTGGATAGATATATTCTTCACTTAAATATAATTCAACTTCACAAAATCCTTTAAGTATGATTTCAAACCCAAGAAAAATGATTTGTATTTGCCTTTAATTCCCTTTCAATATGAAATTCACCAGAGTGTGACAATTAGTTAACTTAATTACACTAACCTGATTATGTGCTTTCATTGGCCAATATATAAAGTTACTTAAATCCAGAACAGAGCTTGTAAAATTAATCTTCTTATATAATGCAAATGACACTAAGTCATGTATTAAATGTCATCCAAGTATCAGAAGAAAATGAGTACATATTGCAATGAATACTACAATTTTAGAGTGCAAAACATAAACGAAGGCTTTATTTTTAATAACAAAGCCAAAAATTATAAAACACATTCTTATTATTTCTTATTAAAAGGTCTGCAAACTTTTAAAATAATTTACTTCAATGTTCAAGAAAATGTTTACTGAAAACTCAATTTCAATGAAAGTAAAAATGTGTGCTTGAAGTTTTCTGCTGCAAAACAATGTTTTTCTTATAATTATTGTACATATGAAATTAACATTATCTTTGAGTCCTCTTTTCTCCTTGCAGAGATGAACTATCCTAGGGGTCTTTACTTTAATTAGACTTTTAAAAAAATCAACAAGGAGGAAAAAGGAAATACTGTTTTAAAACATTTCCCCTAGGATTAAAAAAAAAAAGGAAAAATAGCAATCATTTATTTATGGTTGGATAGGTTACATGGGTTTCAAGTTCACTGAATTCACATGAGTTCCAAGTTCATGCTAAATGATACATTGGCTACAAATTCACTTGAAATGAAGAAAAACTAGAACAAGAATTTTTTTTAAATTTTTTTCTTTTAAATTTATTTGAGAGCGACAGACACAGAAAGAGACAGATAGAGGCAGATAGAGAATGGGCGCGCCAGGGCTTCCAGCCTCTGCAAATGAACTCCAGACGTGTGTGCCCCCTTGTGCATCTGGCTAACGTGGGACCTGGGGAACTGAGCCTTGAACCAGGGTCCTTAGGCTTCACAGGCAAGCACTTAACCACTAAGCTATCTCTCCAGCCCTAGAACAACATTTTTTTTTACACATGATTCCAGCTATGTAGTTTTAAGTTTTAGTGACAGTGAAACACATAAAAGAGCAGCTGAGTATAAAATAACTGAAACCTTCAGGAGAAGTAAGTCAAAATGAAAGGCATGTATGAACATGTTATTCCTAGCTGTGATTAGTGGCTCATACCTGTGATCCCAGCACCTGGAGAGGCTGCTGCAGGAGGATGAAGAATCCAGCCTGGACTATGTGAAACCCAATCTTAAAACAACAATGAAGAAAGGAGGAAGGGAAGAATAGGTTATTCCCACTAGGATAAGGTGTTGCTTACATTTCTTTTCCTCCTTATATAATGTCCTGAAACTGGCAAAAATTATACACAAGTGAAATGTTTTAGAAATTAAATATTTATTATAATAGCATAATAGTGTATGATTTATGTAGTAAAATCTTGCTATTATATTTCATTCTGTTTAACATTCACTTGCCTTGTTCAATTCAATATAAGATTAACTTCTCTATCTCTATAGTATCACATAACTTGAACTTCTGAAATAGTGTTAAGTCCTTGGGTTTTTGGCTGATCCTTTTATCTCTCTAATGAGATAATATTGTTTAATAGGAAGAATTCTGTCTGACTTTTTTTTTTTCATAGCTAACAGTGATTAGAATAAAGGGTTTGAGTTAGGCTGTGGATGGGGACAGACATAAGTTATACTCTAGAAATACATGAAAGGAAAATAAACACATTCCCTGGAAGACAACTGTACAAAGGTCTTATGTTTTCTAAGACCTCAAATGATAATATGAAAAATCTTACAAAGGGCATCTTGCTAAGCTTAGACTTCATGGCATGTATGCTCTAGTATTAATCAGTCACGAAATACTTTATGGGGTATTTGTGAATTATGCACACTCTTGGACTTATATATTCCAGACGTCATTGTAAAGTGAAAATAATTGTAAGTAAAAAAATGCACTAGTACACCTATCATACTGAACCACAAAGTTCAGTAGCACAGCATGCAGATGGGTATCTGTGGTTCATGTTCACAAGATAACGTGGCTGAGCAAGAGCTACCAGGGAGAACATCCTGCCTGTACCCAGCACAGACAGTACTGTATAGCCCATTACTCCAAGAAGAGATCAAAATTCAAAATTCTGGGAGAACTGTGGAGAGAAAGAAGGCTCAGTGGTTAATGTAAAGCCTGCAGCCTGGGTTCAGTTTCCCAGTACCCACGTAAAGCCAGATGCACAAAAAGGGGCACATGTATCTGAAGTTCATGTGCACTAGCAAGAGACTCTGATGCACCTGTATACACATAAAAACTTTCTCTCAAATAAATACAGAGCAGCATAACCTGAGTTGCTACCAGCTGATTTTAGATGCACTGACATTCCTGGGGTTACCATCCCAATGGAAATGCTAGGAGAAAATAATTGCAGCAATGGCTGCTGGCAATAACCTGCTACTTGCCAATGCTCACTGTGTATATAGCACAAAACTGCTTTAAAATAACTTAATGCTTATTATGTGATATTAAGGGAAAGAGCAGGATAAAAGTTATTTATGCCTATGTTTGTTTTTCATTATCACTTCAAAGGTATTTGTTAAGAAATAGCTTTCTCTTGTCTTCTCATGAACTTTTAGTTCTACAAACTTAATACTGATCTGTTTGTGTACTGTATGCATAGCTGAATCTTATAAATACAAAAATAAAACCTTACCTATTTTTATGTAATACAGTGTTAAGAATGATTAAATACAATTTAAGGTAAGTTTTGGAAAAGTTTCACTGAAGAACATAGAATTTTTTCCTCTCCTGTATAGAATCTCACATTTACACATACTGCTAATTTGTTTTTTTCTTTATTGTAAATATTCAATGTATTTGCATTGTATAAAGTATATGATTAAGTGAAGTGCTGAAGACTTTTGTTGTTTTGTTTTCTTGAGACAGGGTCTCATGCTGTAGCCCGAGTGGCCTTGAGGCAACCCTTCTGCCTCAGTCTTTAAGTGTTAGGATTATAAGCATTAGCTACCATATCCAGTAACTACTACCAAGGTTTCTCACACTTTCTAGGATGTTAGAATAAGATATAATTAAAAAACAAAGATCATACTCCATTGTCTGTATTTTTATGTTTAAGGTAAAAAGCAATAATCATGAAAATTACACATACCAAAAAAAGAAAAATAAATAGAAAAATGCAATGAAAGTTTTCAAATTATGGCTCATGAATAGTACAGAGAACTTTGCTACATTAGCTGTGAGTTACAAACCACTCAACATGGAGTTGGGGAGATGGCTTGGTAAGCATAATGCTTACTGTACAAGCAAGAAGAGCTGAGTCTGGACCCCTAGCACCCAGATAAAAAGCTGTGTTTGGTGGTGAGCACCAGTAATCCCTGGGGAAGCAGGGACAGAGAATCCCTGGCTTGCTAATCTAACTGAATCAATGAATACTATTCAGCAAGAGTCCCTGTCTCAACAAGCAGAGCAACTGAGGAAGACACACGACATTAGTTTCTGGCCTCCACATGCACACATGTACCTAGACACATATAAACATGCATATACACATGCACACTATACACATGAATGATTAAATATGAAAAAATACAGACGTAAATAGCCTGCAAAGGTGCAAAAAAGCTCATACCAACTTTTGAGTTGATAGAAGTAAGAAGACAACTTGTAATTACAATGCTGACAGACCAGAACTATTTAGCAGCCTGTTGGCCAACACCGTTGACGGAGAATAGACTTGGTCTGACTCTGGAAGTCACCATGGCTGCTAACTGTATTCAGCTTTACATTTTCCTTAATGGGATGGAAAAGTAAAGCTGATTTCACAGATCCAAGAAGCTAGTTTTGCCACATATGAGAAATTAAGCAACTGTTCAAGTGTGACCTATGTAAAAACAACTGCTTACCATCTCTCCCCCTCTGTCCCTCCTTCTTCTGTTTTTTAATACCATATAACTTTAACAAGACACGTCTGAGTGTATCATAACTTAATTCTTTATCAGTTTTCATATATTACCCTTTACTTTGGTCAGCCAGCTGAAAATTATGTAAGCTATAAATTAGCTTTAAACAAGCTCTGAATCAGGTTGGAACTGGTTTTCGAATTAAAGAGCCTTCAGTATATTACAAGGTGCTGTCATTTTATTACCCCAATCAATTCTGTGTGGCCTGAGGTGAAAGGAAAATGAATGCTGTCTTCATTTGCAATGGGTTTATCTCCTGCAGCAGGCTCTGGCAACAAAACTGCAGCAATGAATTGAAGCTAAGTGCAGGGAATTGTTACTTCTCAGTAAAGTTTGATTTTCAATGGGAAAAAAGGTATTTCTTTTCTCAAAATATATATAAAAATTTGTGGTTGTTAAACTTAAATAAAAAAATAAAGGCATTTCTATTACAGTTAAGCCAACATGATATTTTAAAAAATTAAATGGCTTTGACTACTCCTAAAGTGGTGCAGAGGGAGAATAATTAATTATAGCTAAAGTAACAGTAGGATACAAGGGTTTACTTTAAACAAGTTATTAAATGGTAGCTAGTTTCTGTGCATTCTTGAAATTGCCTCCTTAAACTAATACTGTAAGGCTACCTATAAGTTTTGGAAAGTGATTTACAAATCTACCTGATAATCTGAATTTATAAATCTGACTTTAGCAATACAATCAAAGAATACTTTTTGTTTGGTTTTCAATAATGAGAGAGTAGTCTAGGCTTGAACAGCTCAGAAATGACTAGGTGTCATAAAATCACAGAATTCTGAAGGTGCAGACAGAAAGATGAGGAGTTTAAGGTCATCCATAACTATGTAGTGAGTTCAAGGCCAGCCTGGGCTATTTGAGAACCTGTCAAAGAAATTTTTAAAAAGAGAGAGAAAGAGAAGAAAGAGAAAGCAAAAAATTAGAGAACTGAAAAGTAAATATACTGCTCACAAACTGCCTTGAGTCAGCTTCAACTTTTCAAAGTGATTCTTCAAGAATGCAACTTCTATGAGCAGACTTTAAAGAGTTTTCAAACCAGCAAAGCAGAGAATCATATGCAGCCATTATTTAAGGTACACTGTACACAAAGCCAACTTAACTTGAATGAAGGTATAAGATTACAACATAATGGGCTAGAGAGATGGCTTAGCGGTTAAGCGCTTGCCTGTGAAGCCTAAGGACCCCGGTTCAAGGCTCGATTCCCCAGGACCCACGTTAGCCAGATGCACAAGGGGGCGCACGTGTCTGGAGTTCGTTTGCAGTGGCTGGAGGCCCTGGTGCGCCCATTCTCTCTCTCCCTCTTTTTCTATTGCTCTCAAATAAATAAAAATAAACAAAAAAAATTTTTTAAAAAGATTACAACATAAACCTTTAAGAAATCTTCATAGAAAACTTTAAAGAAAAGAGGTTGTGGGCTGGAGAGATGGCTTAGCGGTTAAGCGCTTGCCTGTGAAGCCTAAGGACCCCGGTTCAAGGCTCGGTTCCCCAGGTCCCACGTTAGCCAGATACACAAGGGGGCGCACGCATCTGGAGTTCATTTGCAGAGGCTGGAAGCCCTGGCGCGCCCATTCTCTCTCTCTCTCCCTCTATCTGTCTTTCTCTCTGTATCTGTCGCTCTCAAATAAATAAATAAAAAAAAAAATAAAATAAAATAAAAAATAAAAGAAAAGAGGTTGTATCATAGGGGATCAAAGATTGGATTGAGCATGTGAATGCAGTCTAAAAGAAATTAAAGAATGATACATTTAACCTAGAACTTATGGGTAACTAAAACTACAAAGGAAGACTGCTGAGCTCGGTCAATTTGGGAACAGAATAGAATAAAAACAGTTATGTGAGTATATTTATTTGCAAATACAGTAGGAAGGACTATTTAACTTTTTATAGGTGGGGTGACATTGCATACTCTTTGGGTAGCAAATAAAAACAAGCTACAATTGGGGATTAAAAAAAAAACAAACACCAAGTGAGCCTAAATGGCACTGCAACTCATGTTTAGTGACTGTAAATAAGGGACTGTTTTGGAATAAAGACGAAATTTTCCTGTATGGGAATGCTAACACTAAAGAAGCTACACTGTGTACCAAGACTGGTACTATACACACGTGCATGTCATCACTGCACACTACGACTGGTACTACACACATACGTGCATGTCATCACTGCACACTATGACTGGTACTATACACACACACACACACACACACACACATATGCATGTCATCACTGCACACCACGACTGGTACTATACTCACATGTGGGTCAAGCTCTGCACACAGACAGAGAGTAGCTAGCTTCCATTACAATTGCAATAAGCATCAAAGTAACATTCTCTTTTCTAAATTTCTAAATATACCTCTACTTATAACACAATTCATAAATACATTGGTACAATGTTGTATGATCTACAAAATAAATATGTCACCATGCAATCATCTGGGTGATCCTGAGAACTAAAATTCTGTATTTAATATGAAATACAAATTACTATCAAAATAAAAAGTACTACTCTTTACTAATGATAAACAATAAATTTATAAAAAACCTTGGTAGTATATGACTTTAAAAGTTTAGAGAACAATGAGTACCCTATTTTAAAAATGAAAGATGGCTTTCAGTGCCTAATTCTAGCAAGACATTAAAACAGATGGATATTTTTCTGTAGGAAACAGTTAAACAAAACATTTTCTACTTAATGTAAAAATCTGAAATATAGCTTTTACTTGATATATATAAGGGCAGAAATGAAAACACACTGGTTTTCCAGATTGGATTTTTAAAAATATTTCTTACATTAAAAATCAAGGCTGGACATGGTGGCACACGCCTTTAAGCCCAGCACTTGGGAGGCAGAGGTAGGAGGATCACTGTGAGTTCAAGACTACAAGAACTCTAGATCAGCCTGGGCTACAGTGAGACCTGCCTTGAAAAACAAAAACAAAACATCAAATTTTATCAATGATTGTGGATATTTCTCTCTGTGGCTGAAATGCCCCTTAGGTACTGAGTACCTCTATTACTCCATAGTTGGTCAGTCACCTTGTTAGAAATGAATACCCTGATGTTCAATGAACTGAAGCATGTAGCTGAAAGTCATGGCAATGTAAACAGGTAATACCTGAACCCAATCTGTTTATTTTCAAGCTCATACAGCTCTTTCCTCTGTGGCATACAATGATTCTCTATATAATATAAATTATTTTCTACTATACCTTTGTCTGCAAGAATATGAAGAATTTAACTGTGATAAATTTTTATAGAAAAAAGAATTAACACTTAAGAATACAATCTGTATAGTGATTTATATGCTAATTTCAGAAATGTCTAGAAATCAGTATATTAAAATATAAGTCTCTAACTCCCAATCTATAATTTCTTCTTTTTTGGTTTTTTGAGGTAGGGTCTCACTTTGGCCCAGGCTGACCTGGAATTCACTATGTAGTTTCAGGGTAGCCTCAAACTCATGGTGATACTCCTACCTCTGCCTCCTGAGAGCTGGGATTAAAGGCGTAGTACACCACCACACCCAGCTTCCAAACTATAATTTCTTATCAACCCTAGAGAGAATCTATTAGAAAATCAAGATTTAGGGGACTGGTGAGATGGCTTAGAGGTTAAGGTGCTTGCCTATGAAGCCTAAGGACCCAGGTTCAATTCCCTGGTACCTATGTAAGCCAGATGCATAGGGTGGTGCATGTGTCTGTAGTTTGTTTGCAGTGGCTAGAGACCCTGGTGCATCCATTCTCTTTCTCTCTTTCTACCCTTCTCTCTCTCTCTCTCTCAAATAAATAAAAAAAGTTAAAAACTAAAACAAGAAAATCAAAATTGAAATATATTTGATTACAGAATCTAATCTTATTAACTATCGGAGTTCATGCTTGTATCTTTCTTTTTTTAAAAAAATATTTTTACTTATTTGCAAGGAGAGGGGGAAAGAGAGAGAGGAAATGCCTTCTGACAATGTAAACATACTCCACATGCACACACTGCTTTGTGCATCTGGCTTTACATGGGTAGTAGGAAACTGAACCCAGGCCAGGCTTTGCTATCAAGAGCCTTTATCTATCCAGCCCCATTCTTGTACCTTTCTTATCTTAGACATGAAGATTACTTAAAGAAATGTATGAATGTACATATACATAAGAAAATGTCATAATGTTAATTTTGTACACAAAAAAATTAATATGAAAAGTTATCTTACAGGCAATGAAGTGCATGCTTCAAATACAACATGAATTGGAAAAGTTATCATAGTAAAGATTCTTCTGTGCAACAATGAAATAATTAAGTTAAATGTTTAACAAACAAAAAGAAACATATGAAATACTTGCAATCTCACTCTAATTTTTAAACTAAGATTTAAATGTCTCCTATTAGGTAGGTGTCACTTTTATAATTCAGAATAATATAGCTTATTTCACCAGGACCAATCACAGTTAACATATCTTGTTTACTTGCACTACTGGAACAAGTTCATATAATTAGTATACTCCTCATTCCTTCTCAATTTTAGTATATTATAACCTCACACTGGTTTGCTATATAAACCAAGTTTAGAATTTCAAGTGCTGGGTTAATAAGGGTAAAATACTCTTTGCTGACATTTTGAAAGTTATAATAAAATAGCTCTTTTGCTTAATTTTCACGTTTCATAGATAAATGACCTGTTTCTTGAAAATAAAAAAAAATAAATAAAAACATAAAGCACCATTTAAACTAAAGCTGATTTTTGCTAGGCATGGCATCCTGTTGCACTTTGATCATCTCAGTTACAATCTAGTTTCTTGTCCTATATGGTGCCCCACAGTGTGCTATGTACACACATCAGCCACCATGCCACCTATCTATAAAACAGCTTTCTTTCAAGTTTGTAGTAATTTAATGATTTAGAATTTCAATTTTTCAAACCAGGCATGGTGGCACATGCCTTTAATCTCAGCACTCAGGAGGCAGAGGTAGGAGGATTGCCATAAATTTGAGTCCATCCTGAGGACACAAAGTGAATTCCAGGTCACCCTGGGCTACAGTGAAACGCTACCTCAAAAAAACAAAAATAAATAAACAGAATTTCAATTTTTCAATTATAGAATAATTTATAAAACAATTGGCCATTTTAAAAGTTTTAAGTATTTTCCTTTCTTTGCAAATAACATACAGAAATATTGAAGTAGCAATGTCATATACACTGATAAGTTTTATCTGGTTGGTAGAAACAATGTTTTCACATATTAGGAATAACTGGCCATGACTTACAGGAACATACGTTTAATGTGAAGTTTATGGATTTCAAGAAAACCAGCTTAGGTAATGAATAAAACAGATCAGCCCTGATTTAATTCTGTTACCGAAAAAAAATAGCCAGTAGACAATCTGTTTTGCTGACAATTGGTACCTAATAAAGAATATTACTTTGGGAAAGGTTTCAGAAAACATCTCTAAGACAATCAAGTACATAACTTCTTTGAATAGGCAATAATGAAAAGCCAATTTGTTCAGTATGTTCCAGTATGATATACCTGCTCTTTTTTGCACTAATTCTTTTTAATTTAGATCAGTTCTGGAATATGTATATGAATGATTCTATATATCTGTATCCATATATATCTACCATACTGCCCTGGACTCATTTAGGATATTCTCTCTTTTCCCTTCCCTTCCCCCTTCTTCCCCACACCCTCTCCTTTCTTCCTTTAACTAAGTACTGCTTGTAATTCAGGAATATTATTGGTAAATCATTATAACTGGCTCAAAGTACAGCATTTATATAGAAACTAAAAGATTAAATATATTTACACAAACAATTTTGCTTCCCAAGGAAAATGGCAGAGTATTTGGCAATCAGCTAAGCTTCAACAGGTCACATCAACTGTGTGCATCCCTTCACTGACCAGCAAACAGAAAACCCAAAGTTGAAGTAAACACTGTAACCATAAGTGAGAATAACCAATCTACAAATTTAACTTTCAGAGTTTTAGCAAGTGTTCCAACACCACAGATTTGCTCTATGAAATTTTAATAGAAGAAACAGTACAAAGAACTTTTGTACAAACTTTAACATACCCCATGAGTAAAGAGGCAAATCAAACTCAGTAAAGCACATTTTTATAAGATCTAGTATCTGTCATAAAAATGACAGAAGACTACAGAATTAGGAGTTAAGTGGTATAAGTTTTACCCGAAAATGATTTCTTCTTCAACCATACTATATTTAGATATTTAAATTTCAAACAAATGTCATATTAAGTACAAGAGGTCAAATGAACAGTTAAAATATTAGGAAGTCCTTTTTATGGGTCAGTTATATGCTTTAAATTTTAAAAAGCTTTAAAGAATACTACATTTTATGTTTTTACATAAAACTTCGCAATACATAAAATTCAGACATTCAACTTCCAATATTATTAGATCCAGTTAAATGTACTTGCTTAATATCTTGTGGCAAGATACTCCTTAAGATTGTTCTGTTTAGTTCCCAAAAAGCCAAAAATTTCAACATGTATTTTACTTGAAAATAAGCACATTTAGATATGTGCACATCTGCTGTGGAATTCTAATTGTTCAATAAAGAAAATATATAAAATAAAATAATATTTTTAAAAATTGCATTTTTCCTTCTCATACTTATATAACAAATGATTCTCAAGAAATGGCACTAGCCTCAGCTGGTGTGTAATCATTTGTAGTTCCAGAACACTTGCCAAAAGACATTTAGAAAAGATGCCTGTGCCTTTAAGTTCACAATTTATTACTGCTTAAGTAATATAGCATACTAAAAGTTTCAAATACAAGTGAACCAAATGGAAGTCTCCACGCTTAGGCAGCCCACCTAGTGGTAGATGATCTGTCATATTTATTCTATGACAGTAACTATAAAGTGCATGATATGTATTTAAACCCTCAGTGTACCTGTGAATATATATGGCTTGAAGCAAGGACATTTAAAAGAAGCATTTACACATTCATTTAACCATGTCAACACAAGGTATCTTCATGTTGGGTGTTTTAGCAAATGTAAGTTGTTGATATCTATGTCAAACATATGCTACAAAAGACTAAACAGTCAACTATGCCCTATTTTTAAAAGTAAAATATTAAGTCTGATTTTTATCTTATATGTAAGTAATCCTAAAGACCATGGGAGCCAGGATTCTGCCAAAGAGGGAGTTACAAAAGCTGAATGGGAGAAAAATAAAATGTTTTCAATACTTACAAAAACACAGAAATATGGGCATGAATGTGAATATACTTAGTGCATATTGCTCTATCTACTGAGAACTGGGATCTCTATCATCTTAGTATCAATAGGCATAGCAAATCTTCACTTCTTTTATTCATTAATATTTTTAGTTATTTATTAGAGAGAGAGAGAGAGAGAGAGAGAGAGAGAGCAAGAGAGAGATATTTCCATCCTATTGTATCTTGATTTACATAAGTACTGGGGAATTGAACCCAAGTTGGCAAGCTTTACAAGCAAGCACCTTTAACCACTGAGCCATCTCCCCAGCCCCAGATCATGTTATCTATGTATCATGAACAGAAGCCAAGGTTCCTTGATAATTTCAAGAACAGGAGAAGGAGAAAGTCAAGTCTGAACTCTTTCCATAAGGAAAAACTCAAAGATTGGGGAAATCACATCTAAAGACCCACAAAACACCTTTTATATAAGGGTAAGAACCACTATTCTAACTTACAAACTCTTTAGTTATTAACAGTTTTAAAGCTAAAATTTAACTTTTTGCAATTTAAAAATAATACGTAGCAACATACATAACCTAAGGCAAATTCCAACAAAATGACATTTTAATATATTACTTACATATAACATATGAAGCATATGGTGTGTTTGTTTGGATTTTTAAGTCAAACTTGAGGCAATTCAAACACCAAAGCAAAGAAAATAATCAACATAAACAATCAGATAAAAAAACAAACATCTGATAAGGAATAAGAGAATAACTTAATTTCTTGGTTTTTCAACACATATCTTGTGCTAATTACAACAGTGGAGTGAATACAGAAGACCAGACTAACACCCAATCAAGCAATTAAAGGTGATATCATTATCATGACAATCAACAATCTCGGTTCTCAGGAAGCAGAGGCAGGAGAAGCGCTGTGAGTTCTAGGCCATCCTAAGATTGCATAGTTAATTCCAATTCAGCCTGGGCTAGAGTGAGACCCTACCTCAAAAAATCTCCCCCAAAAGAGTAAAATATAAACAGTTGTACAACCATGATATATTCATTGAAAACGCATGTGAAACAGCTGGACAAAACTCACATACTTGTGCAAAAGTGGCAGTCAGACAGTATGGGTAACCACCTGTTCTGATTGGACACGAAACCCTCTCAGTGGAAAAAAAATAAAAATACTTATCTGGTATTGGAAACCAAGTTAGAATCCCATGGCCAGGAAACCCAGACTTCAGCGGGAAGACCCCTTGCTCTCTGGAAAAGAATGGGTTTGCACACCAAAACTCTCAAGCTACTTTGCATAACCAAGCTGCTGTCACTCTCTTGGTTGGAGTCTGTTTTATTTTACAGATTGCAAGAAAAACAGGGGAGAGCTTAGATCCATCAATAAGACAAGAAGATACCCAACTTCTCAGTATCACACTTGCTACCTCTCCTACATCTTCCAGGCCCAAGGAGATATTGCAGAAGAAGCAAGGAAAGGAATACTACTTTTGCTAGTCTGACAACAAGCCTCAGGGTGATGGTGGCAGACACAATGATTAATTAAAACCTATCAATCAGAAATCCAGAAGCTACAAAGAAATCAACACTAAATCAAACTGACAACAGGCCTGCTAAGGCTCACGGAACATTGCAGAAAAGAGGCAGAAAGATTGCAAGAGGCACAGAGACCCTGAAGCATGGTTCCCCACTACACCATAGTGACTGACTAAGCCCTTCATGGCCCCACAGTGCATATCACAACTCCACTGAGGAGGCCCCCAGGGTAACCTGAGCCAGGACAAGGGGATAAGAGTATAACCTGCTATTGTATATGTGTGTGTGTGTGCGTGCGTGTATTTAAAAAAGAAACACAGCTGGGCATGGTGGCGCATGCCTTTAATCCCAGCACTCGGGAGACAGAGGTAGGAGGATTGCCATTAGTTTTAGGCCACCCTGAGACTACAGAGTGATTTCCAGGTCAGCCTGAGCTACAGTGAGACCCTACCTCAAAAAAGCAAAAAATAAAAATAAAAAATAAATTGTAAGTTAAAAAAAAAAGAAAACACATGTGTAAGAAAACAATAGAAAAATGCATGCTACAAAACAAATACACTATGATTTTTAGAAGTGGTCAAGTATGTAAGGGAAAACTAAGGAACTGTCTACATTCATTGCTAAAGAAAGCTAAAAGCTAAACTGAATGTATAATTCTGTACTGTATCTATTTGTCAATAAAGGACATTACTGGACAAATGGCAAAACTTGAATGAAATCTGAAAACTAGATGTAATGTATCATTGTTAAATTTTAATTTTACTGCTTATATTTAGAAATGTATGATTATTAAAAAACAACTGGATTTAAAGCAGAGATGTGATTAATTATATTTTCAGAATGCTTATTCTGGTACAGAATATTTGCTATGTGAATATACCATACTACTTGCCAACAGTAAAAATATTAAGCATGTATCCCATGCTGTTTTAGATACCAGTGTATGTATGTATGTGTATATATATACATACATACATATATGAAATTCTAATGTGAAGTTTTATAAAATTAATTTGACTGAAGTTCATGTGTCACACTTCACTTCGAGGCCTACAGTGAAGAGAACAGATAACAGAGGAGGGAATCTGGAAGACCTATTTAGATCACTTCTAATACAGAAGGAACTGTAAGAGAGAGCAACAACTGAGGTAATAGATCTGAAGAAATCTTTTGCAAAACCCAGTAAGTCATCTGCCACATCAAATAAAAATGTAGAGAGTTCTGAATAATGATAAGTACTAGACCTGAGTGAATGGGTGAAAGCAGATGGAGAAACAATACAGTGGTGTTGGAGGAAAGAAAAGAAGATGCAGTGTTTCTAAAGGATACAACAATAGTTAATAGCAATTTTGTAAATAAACTGACAATAACCCTTATCAAATTTTATTTTCAAAAAGCCAGCATGGGCCTACCTCCAGGGTCTGAGTTCCTTGTGCAATCAGTTCGTGGGCAGCCACAGTAGTCTAGAGTAGACCAGACCAATTTCTGGGCTTCTCCCACCTCCCTGTTCAGAGTTCCTTGCACATTGTGTGGGCGGGCGTGGTGGTCTGGAGTGAGTAGGCCAGAGCTGTTTCTGGGCTCCTCCTACCATCCTGTTCAGAGTTCCTAGTACAGACAGTATGTGGGTGGGTAGGGCACTCTGGAGTGAGAAGGTCAGGTTCCTGTATCTGGGCTCCTCCCACCTCCCCTGTCTGGGTTGCCTGTACTGGCCTGTGTCCTGTAGGGCAAAACAAAGTAAGCCAGATCTCTGTTCCCTTGCTCCTCCTAGTCCCCCTGTCCTAGTAGATCCCATTGTCCCTTGCTCAGGGAGGCCTGGCCCCTGTGTGAGCTGTGGAATCAATCCTTTTGCTCTGGTATTTTGACTGGCCATTAGTGACCAACATCGATGTCCACCTGAGTCAGAGGGTGCATGGGCCAAAAGACATAAATTTGTTTCCTCTTCAATAAAATAAAGATTCCCTAAAATGGGTAGACAGCAATGCAAAAAAGCCAATAGAAGTCAGAGAACTAAGAGATCTCCAAGAAAGGTGCCTAGTCCTACAATGGAAGCCTCAAATGAAATCATAGAGAAATCAACAGAAATTCATTCCCAAAATGAAAACACAACAACCAATGAGACCCTGATTCAAAGCAACAACAATTTTATCAATGAAATTTAACAGAATCATCTCCTAGAGCATTCAGCTTTTGTCAGTAGGCTTAACTTGATTGAAGAAAATGTTAGAACCCTCCAAAGAGATATGAATAAATTGCAGGTAAGTAAAAAATGGAAGACCTCAACAAGCAGTTGATTAAGCTTAAAGAAGACTTGATCATATGCAAGAATGAACTACAGGAATCATCAAGAAAATCAGAACTCAAATTGAAATCTCAAAAAGAGACAGACATTATACAAAACAACACAACAGAAAATAAGTCATATAGAATTTATGAAAACCTCTCTAGAACCACTCACCAACAGAGTTACTCATGTGGAAGACAGACCTCTGACCTAGAAGACAAGACAGAAGAAATTAATTGGGAGCCCAAAATCTTTGCTAAGTTCAAAAAAATCAGGAGAACAGAATACAAGGGAACTGTGAGACACCCTAAAATGACCAAACATCTGGATCATGAGTATACCAGAAGGAGAGAAAATCCAGTACAAAGACACAGAGAACATTCTCAACAAAATTATTGAAGAAAAATTTCCGAATCTTGCAAAAGAGAGGCCCATCAAAATACAAGCCCACAGAACACCAAACAGGCAGGACCAAAGAAGAAACTCTCCAAGACACATTATAGTTCAAACTCCTAATAATGAAAACAGAGAGAGTGTTAAAAGCAGCAAGGGAGAAGCAATTCACAACATACAAAGGCAATGCCATTAGAATAACATCAGATTTCTCAGTGGAAACTCTGAAAGCCAGAAGGGCCTGGAATGGAACACTTCAAAGTCTGAAAAACTATGGCTTCCAACCCAAGATACATTAAATAGCAAAAGTATCCCTCATAATAGATGGGGAAAGAACAACTTTCCATGAAAAAAGTCAACTCTATGATTATATGAACACAAAGCCAAACAGATAGAAAATATTTGAGGGAATACTCTACACAGAACAGTCAACCAGTCTCAAGAGCCAACAGGAAGAAGAAGATCACAATAACCAAAATAAACCAGGCTCAAAACAGTATATGACACAAGAAAGCACCAATCCCCATAAAACACCTAATTATGGCAAGAATTAATTCAAACCTCACAGCAATAACCTTAAATATTAATGGTCTTAACTCACCATCAAAAGACATAGGTTATCGGGATGGATCAAAAAACTGGACCCTTCTATCTGTTGCCTTCAAGAAACCCACCTCACCACTAAAGATAGACACCTCCTCAGGGTGTAAGGTCGGAAAATGATATTCCAAGCCAATGGAAAAAAAAAAAAGTGGGTTATGCCATATTAATATCTGACTTTAAACCAAAAGAAGATCACTTCTTACTCATCAAGGGAATGAACCAAATCACAATCATAAGTATATATGCACCAAACACAGGGGAACCATAGTTTATAATACAAAATCTACTCAAAAATAAAACAGAAATAAACACCAACATCATCACAGTTGGAGACTTCTATACTCCACTACCATCAATAGACAGACCATCCAAGCAGAAAATCAACAGGGAAATAACAGAGTTCACAACATCATATATCAACTAGACCAAATGGACATCTACAGAACTTTCCACCCCAACTCTACAGAATATACATTTTTCTCAGCAGCACATGGAACCTTCTTCAAAATTGGCCTTATATTAGGCCATAAAGCATGCTTCCATAAAGTCAGGAAAAGTGAAGTAACTCCCTGCATTATGTCAGGTTATAATGCTTTAAAGCTAGAAATTAACAAGAGACACATCAAGAACTCCACCAGTTCCTGGAGACTAAACCACACACTTTTAAATAATGAATGGGTCATGGAAGACATCAAAAAAGAAACTGAAAAACTCCTAGAATTGAATAATAAAAATACATCCTACCAAAACTTATCGGACTCAATAAAGGCAGTCATGAGGGAAAATTCATACCCCTAAATGCCTTCATTAAAGAGAGATCACAAATCAATAACCTAGCTGTCTACACAAAAGCCCTGGAAAAAGAAGAAGAATTCAACCAGCCCAAAAGCTCTAGATGTAAAGAGATAAGATTGAACAGAAATTAATGAAATGGAAACTAAGAAAGCGATTTTAAAAATTGATGAAACAATGAGCTGGTTTTTTGACAAAATAAACAAGATTGACAAACCCCTGACCAAACTGATCAAAAAGAGACAGAGAGAGAGAGAGAGAGAGAGACACGTCTCAAATTAACAAAATAAGAAATGAAAACAGAGAGATCACTACAGACATCAATGTAATTGGAAGACTCATCAGAGCATACTTCCAAAACCTCTACTAGACAAAACTGGATAATCTGGAAGAAATGGATGAATTCCTAGACACATACCACCTATCAAAACCAAACTCAGAGCAGATTAATCTCCTAAACAAACCTATCACATCCATGGAGACTGAAAAGGTAATCAAAAACCTCCCCAAAAAGAAAAAGTCCAGGACCAGAGATGGCTTTTCAGTTGAATTCTATCAAATCTTCATTGAAGAACGAACACCAATTTTCTCAAACTATTCCGCATAATGGGAGACCAGGGAATCCTCCCTGACTCCTTTTATGAAGCTAGCATCACTCTAATACTAAAACCAGATAGATATGCAACAAGGAAAGAAAACTATAGGCCTATATTCCTAATGAACTCAGATGCAAAGATCCTTGCAGACCAAATTAAAAAACACATCAAAAGCATTATCCACCTTGATCAAGTAGGCTTCATCCCAGGGATGGATTAACATAATAAAAAAGTCAACTTAAGGGCTGGAGAGATGGCTTAGCGGGTTAGGTGCTTGTCTGTGAAGCCTAAGGACCCCGGTTCGAGGCTCGGTTCCCCAGGTCCCACGTTAGCCAGATGCACAAGGGGGCGCACGCGTCTGGAGTTCATTTGCAGAGGCTGGAAGCCCTGGCGCGCCCATTCTCTCTCTCTCTCTCTCTATCTGTCTTTCTCTCTGTGTCTGTCGCTCTCAAATAAATAAATAAAAAATTTTTTAAAAAAAGTCAACTTAATACACCACATAAAAAAACTGAACTATTAGAACCACATGATCATCTCAATTGATGCAGAGAAGGCCTTTGACAAAATATAGCACCACTTCATGATCAAAACAGTGGAAAGAATAGGCATGGAAGGTTTACATGTTAAAGCACAAATATACAAAGAAAGAAATCGGTGAGGCTATTCCATTTTCAATACCAACAAAAAAAATTAACACCTTGCAATAACAAAGGGATGTTTAAGAACTATATAATGACAACATAAAAACACTCAAGAAATAGAGGACTTGAGAAGATGGAAAGACCTCCCATGCTCCTGGTTAGGTAAAATCAATATTGTGAAAATGGGCAATTTAACCAAAAGCAATATACAGATTGAATGTAACACCAAGAAAAATACCAGCATCATTCTTCACAGAGATTGAAAAATGATCTGAAAATTCATATGGAATGGAAGAAGGCCTTGGATAGCCAAACATATCCTCAGCAAAAGCACCTCTGGTAGTATCACCATATCGGATCTAAAGCTGTATTACAAAGCCATAGTCATGGCTAATGGAACAGAATCAAAGACCTAGAAACTACACCTGCTTGATCTTTGACAAAGGTACCAATGATGTAGTCTGGAGAAAAGACAGGATCTTCAACAAATGGTGTTGGACAAATTGGATGACCATATGTAGAAAAATGAAATTAGACCCACACATTTCACCACATACGAAAATCAAGTCCATCTGGGCGTGGTGGCACACGCCTTTAATCCCAGCACTCGGGAGGCAGAGGTAGGAGGATCACCATGAGTTCGAGGCCACCCTGAGACTCGATAGTGAATTCCAGGTCAGCATGAGCTAGAGTGAGACCCTACCTCGAAAATCAAAAAAAATCAAGTCCAAATGGATTAAAGACTGCAATACAAGACCTGAAACTCTTTAACTACTGGAAGAAAAAAAAAACCAAGCACTTTCCACAATATAGGACTGGAAAAAGACCTCCTAAACAAAAGCCCAGTAACCAAGAAAATTAAACAAGCACTCAACCAATGAGATCTCATGAATCTAAAAAGATTTGCATAGACAAACATACCATAAGCAGAGCCAACAGATTACCCATTGAATGGGAGAAAATCTTTGCCAGCTATATACCACTGATAGAACATTAATATCTAGAATCTATAAAGAACTCAAAAAACTAAACAATAAAAAGTCAAACAACCCACTCCATAAGTGTGGCAGAGAACTAAACAGGGAGTTCTCAGAGGAAGAATTACAAATAGCTAACACACACTTAAGGAAATGTTCAATATCCCTAACCATTAAGGAAATGCAAATTAAAACTATGACATTCCACCTTACCCCAGTAAGGATAGCAAACATTAAAAAATCAAATGAAAAGAAATGTTGGTGAGACTGTGGAGAAATAGGAGAACTCATTCATTGTTGGTGGGAATGTAAACTCGTACAACCACTGTGGAAATTAACTTGGAGACTCCTGAAAAGGCTGAATATAGAGTTACCAACAGACCCTGTTATTCCCTTACTGGGCATTTACCCTAAATACTCAACATCTCAGGGCTGGAGAGATGGCTTAATGGTTAAGTGCTTGCCTGTGAAGCCTAATGACCCTGGTTCAAGGCTTGATTCCCCAGAACCCACATTAGCCAGATGCACAAGGGGCGCACATGTCTGGAGTTCATTTGCAGTGGCTGGAGGCCCTGGTGCACCCATTCTCTCTCTCTCTCTCTCTCTCTCTCTCTCTCTCTCTCTCTCTCTCTCACTTTCTCACTCTGTCACTCTCAAATAAATAAGTAAAAATAAACAAAAAAACCTCAACATCTCAGTTCAGAAATATTTGCTCACTCATGTTTATAGCTGCTCAATTCATAATAGCTAAACCTGGAATCAACCCAGGTGCCCATCTTTAGATGAATGGATAACCAAGATATGATATATCTACACAATGGAATTCTACTCAGCAGTAAGAAAAAAAATGACACATTCAAATTTATAGAAAAATGGTTGAGCTTGGAACAGATCATTGTAAGTGAACTCACACAATCACAGAAAGACAACCATTGCATGATCTCACTCATCTGCAGTTCCTAACCTGGATCAGCCCAAGTTGCTGACATAACTGAATAACATCTTGACACTTGGACAATAGGGAGGGTAGGGCTTGGGGAAGAGAAAGGGTGGAGGGGGGGCACAAAACTGAACCCAAATTGAATTGGTACCATAGAATCCTATATCCCGGAAGTCAGAATAAAAGGTGGAACCAGAGGACCTTAGGGGGCTTACCAGCACTGAAGGACCCTGGAGAGAGCAAGATAAAGCCTAACCTGAAATTTCTCATTTCTCTTTCTTTTCTGGCCTTTTTTTTTTTTTTTTTTTTTTTTAAATCCCTGGGCACTGGTCTGTAATTCCCTGTACCAGTATATGGTCTACATCCGCAATGAGCTATTGATCACAGAGACCTACTAGATCTCAGAGAAGGAAAAAAAAAACAGACTTCTGTCAGAGCACATGATTATTAACCAGAGGTTAAAGGTAAGATCCTACTGCTGAAGGCACCAAAAGTTGTTGGCATGGACTATGGAGAGACCTGGTTGGAATCCTGAGAAGAGCCAGACCCCAGATAATTAGCCCATCTACTGCTGGAAGGTGCTACATGAGCTACCAGGAGAAAGTGGCTAACATCTATTGAAGCGACTCAGAAGCAAACAACCTGATATGGTGCTACACACGTGCAATAGTGGCACACAGCCACAGTTAGTAACCAACTGCTCTTGGATTGGCTAAACAGATCCACTCAGTGGAAAGGAAGCCATATCTGGAACTGGGAAACAAATCAGAATCATATTCAGATAATGATTCGGCTTTCCACTGTCAAGCTCCCCCTAACATCAGACAATAAGAGTGTCTAAACCCTTTTAATCCTCTTTAAATTAATAATGGTTATCCCATTTAACCAGCTCTGACTTCACTCTCTGCTGGAGAATCTGCTTCTCTTTTTGAGATAGGAACTGGACTTGAGATAAATGACCCAGCCTACTTCACTCAGGCCCTAGCTGAAACCACAGAAGAATTGGGGAAATGAGCAAGAGTGCTGCTTTCTTAGTTAAGCTGTTATCAGCACAATGAGGACACTCAACACCTACCAAACCAGACATCCAGATGTTCCTAAGTGCCCAACTCTGAATTAGACTTAAAACACTCCCAGCATGGCTCAGAGAATTTTGTGGAAGAGGGGGCAGAAAGATTGTTACAGCCAGAAATTGGGACATTTTGCACAGAGACATTGCCTCCCCCCGACACAATGCATGACCCACAATCCCCATGGGTTGACCAGCAACCCAAACAAGGAAAGCCTCTTCAGAAAAGGGGCAGGGAGGAGGGAAAGGATGGTACCAACATGTGATGTTTGCATACAAAATATGTCCATATCTAATAATTTAAAAATAATAATAATAATTAAGCAAACAAAACAAAACCAAAAAGCCTGGCATGGTTACACACGCCTTTAATCCCAGAACTTGGGAGGCACAGGGAGGAGGACTGGTGTGAGTCTGAGGTTGCCCTGAGACTGCATAGTAAATTCCAGGACAGCCTGTGCTAGAGCAAAACCCTAGCTCAAAAACAGAAAAAGGAAGGAAGGAAGGAAGGAAGGGAGGGAGGGAGGGAGGGAGGGAGGGAGGGAGGGAAGGAGGAAGGGAGGGAGGGAAGGAGGAAGGGAAGGAAGGAAAGAAAATAAATTAGTTTTCAAAGAAAGGCTTAGTGTCCATACTACAACAGGCATTTAGTTTGCGGGGGGGGGGGGGGGGGGTTATAATGGAAGAACAGTTGATTAATCCATAGCTGACCAGAATGACTTCAAGAAAATGTATCCAACACTTCTGTCAAATGAGTCATGGCATCAAGAACCTAGCTATTTTTTCATAAACTTGTATTATTTCCTTTCAGGTAAATATGAGAAAATTTAGGATATAAAAACTAGTTTCCTTAAGGACTAGACTCTAAAACCACTTTACAATATTTTAAGATGAATCATGTCCAAATTAAAATTGAATTTTATGGGCTGGAGAGATGGCTTAGAGTTTAAGTGCTTGCCTGTGAAGCCAGAGGACCCTGATTTGAGGCTCGATTCCCCAGGACCCACATTAGCCAAATGCACAAGGGGGCACACGCGTCTGGAGTTCGTCTGCAGTGGCTGGAAGCCTTGGCGTGCCCATTCTCTCTTTCTCTCTCTCTGTCACTCTCAAATAAATAAATTAAACAAAAAAAAATTTTTAAATTGAATTTTATTGGTCAGCCTTTGGGCTATTGTAATTTCTTATTCCTGCCATTGTCTCCAAGTAGTAAATTAGCAGACATGTTTTTTTGTCCATTGTAACTTTATATTAGATGTTCAAGTAATATAAAAATATATAAAACAGCTACATATTCTGCACAGGAAATTTGATAATTTAGTATAGTTGTTTCCTTTCTGAGTAAAATGTTCATCTCTCATATTCCAGTTCTTTTTAAAGTTATAAATATAATATTATATAATACTGTGATATGGAAAAGCTGTCAGATGAGGGGAACCAAGCCTCCCCGCCTTACCTTAGAAGATGAAGAATCACACTCCTGACATATCCACCCATAGCCCGTTTGTTTAGGAGACTTTTTCAAAGGAGGATCTAAACAGCCAAAATGGTAGCAGAGTCTGCATTCATCACACCTGCAGGGTAAGCAGATTCACAGCTCATCTAAATAACACAAAAACTATTCCTGTCAAAGACAAAGGATAAACTGTGATGCATTTCAACTTTAACACTATTACTTTGTCTTTTCATCACAATATTATATGAAATTAATATTCATGATAAAGACAACTTAAAACTGAAATAAATTGTTGAGGAAAATGTGACAATAATAAAAATAACAAGGCAGCTGTCATTCAGAATTTTTTTCATGGTAAAGTTTAACAGCATACAAATGAATATACATGTATAATCCATACAAAAAAACTAAAATGCCCAATTTCAATTTTGAACTTAGAGAATTAACCTCTGATCTATTAAACGGCTTAAAAATATTTACTAATGTAAGAAACATAGAATTCAAAGTTTCAAAAGTTTACAACTCTATCTCATTTCTCCAAGTTAAAATATTCTAAATTAACTTTTAATGTTGATATCTTGGTAACATAATCTACAGGAAATAAAAACAATTTTTTATATGTTAAGTAACAGTATTAGTTAAAAATACAAAAGAAACCACTCTAAGGATTCAATATTCTTCCTAATACCATTTTTTAAGTTCACTAACTGCACTTTATCTTTCAAAGTACTGCTCAGTACATTTTAAAACTTACTAGCAAATATTCTGATAGTGCCTTGCCTCCTATGATGTACAAAATCTAAGAAAACTATCATACCTATTCTTCGTTTCAGACAATCTCATCCTGCTGACAATGAAGAGAAATCTGCATTATTTCAATGTTATGTATAAGAAGTTTTTCATCAACTGGAACAAGATCAAAATTTAACAACACATACTAATGATGTATACATCCTGTAAAATATATTATAGTCCCTTGTGTTTTAAAAAATAAAATCATAATTTCTGAACTAATCTGTTAGATTCTCTTTATTATGCAATTTTACTGACTCAAAATATTAAAATCAAGAAACCTATAATGAAGAAACAAAGAGAGAATATAAAAATGCACATTATTTTTGTATACCAGAAAATCACTATTCAACAACTATTATCAGGAAAATAGAGAAAGGAGCTATTCTTATACAAACACCAAAGAAAAAATAATGTGTACATGTGTGCACATGCACACACACACACACAAACACACACACACATTCACATACCAGCTCACTTTAAGAAATCACAATAAATATTTCTTTCTTAAAATTTTTCTTACACTACAAAAAGATAGCCTCTCAAGGACTCATTTTGGAAACCAAGAACTTCAAAAAATTAAGCCAATTATGCAAGCTATTTAGACATGTAGTTTAAAATGCATCTATATGCCATGGCTTATCCATTCTTTTTCTACAACTTTTTTTCATCTCAATAAAATAAGCATATGCACTTTTCCTCAAACTTCTGAGACTCTGAAATAAACTCGAGTTATATAATTACTACAATCTAACCAGAATAATTGATAACGTCCACTAGGAAAATAAATACCTTTAATTACTGTGCCAGTATTACAAAAAGATCATGCAAAAATAAATACAAAACTTTCAAGATGCTCAAAATACCCATTATTCTGAATTTAACAAGTAACAGTATGGAACTTAAATTCAAATGGAAAATATGGACACTTCCCAGCAAGACCACACAGTTTAAAGTTCTTCTTTCCTCAAGTTAACTAATTTACTTTTCAACAGCCAGACTTTCAGGTACACTGAACATAAGGACATAGAACCTTTCTGTGTTCAAGAGAACATTCTGTTTTTAAGTCATTGAGGGATATACTGTTCCAAATACATAGACTTGTATTTTAATAGTAATTTTGATGAAAATGTAAAAAGCATCCCATTATTTGGTTCATCAAAGGAATACAAAAAGAACAGTTTACTCTGGCTTTGTCATTATAGGGCCATCAGTAGATATTAAGAGGCTGCTGCTCCATGTCCGTGTCGAGCTTTTGTAGTTAGGGTTTGACTCATCTGCTGTTTACTTAGATTTGTGTGGTGTCGTGCATGTCTGTAGAGTGTATGTACATGTATGCAGATGCAGATGCACCACGTTTGTATGTGGAGACCAAAGAAGACTGGGTGTCTTCTGTCTATCTCTTCATTGTTGAATCCTTTAGTCTCTCACTCAATCTGGAGGTGCCTTTTTTTTTTTTTTTAATAGCTAGACTGGCTGATCAGTGAGTCCAAATGATTTTCTGTTCCTCAACCCCAAAAAGTCATTTAAAATATGTGCTGGGAATCAAACTCTGGCTGTCTCAAGTCCTCTCAGGCCTTCATGCTTACGCGGCAAGTATGCTTACCCACTGGATCATTTTCCCAGCACCTGATTTCTTATATTGAACTTTCCTAGGTCTTCAGGATCTTCACCTGCTTGAAAACTATCAACCACTAACTCATGATACTATCAATGTATTTGTCTAAGCATAATCTCTCTAACAGTAACTTCTGGATTCAGAAACTCAACCACTACAAGTATTAAGGACTTGGTAAACAGACAGTAAAAAGATAATGAAAAGTTCTATTATGTAAAACACATGGACGTGTATAGTTGGAAACTATAGTCTTCTTTACTTAATACCAATTTTTCAAGCAATGTTCCATATTGTTCAGATGGCTGAAACTGTAGTTTTTTGTTTTTTGATTTTTCTGAGATAGGGTTTCACTGTAGCCCAGGCTGACTTGGAATTCAGGATGTAGTCTCAGGGTAGCCTTGGACTTACAGCAAACCTTCTGCCTTTGCCTCCCAAGTGCTGGGATTAAAGGCATGCGCCACCACACCTGGCTTGAAATTGCAGTTTTAAGGGATTAAAGCATTATAGTAGTAATGCTTACGTAGTTTCCATCAAATTACAACCATACATATATATTTGATAACCGTATGGTAATTTGAAAATCATTATTTAAAATGTATATCTTCAGACAACCATCATAATGAATATAAAAGTGAACCCTAATTCATTATCACCTTCTTGTACCTAAGTCATTTTGTTATACAGCTATGGATTTCCATCCAATAAAGTATGAACAAGTTTGTTATTCTGATATCATTTCAGTTAGCTTTGGGTTTCAATTGCTTATAAAATTAAGTTATATTTTAGTCAATAACTAATGAGAAAAGGAAACAAAAAAGATTTCACTTGCTAACTCTGCTAGAAGATAATTGGAATTATATATTTTGAAATGCCCTCATTTTGCTGAATCCTTCATTAACAAGATCCCTTTTTAAAAGGATGGCTTAGTTGACATGTAGAACTCAAAGGTAGTTTACAAGATTATTCAGCATTAGAGGTGACAGTGCAGTTCTCTGACATTCTAGCTTACTCACCAGTAAGTGAAAATTTCAACTCCAAGATTAAACAGCAAAAAGCAGTGGTGAGTAGCCTTAGCAGCCACCAAAATCAAAATGAGAAAAACACAGAAGGAAATAACCCAGCCTTGTTATCAACTGATTTTCTGGTAAACAAATAAAGACATAAAAATAAGTAGTTTATAAAGATTTCTAAAATTATTTTCATTTTGAAAAATCTTATTGTTTCTACTAAATTGAAAAACCCCTAGTTTAAAGTGCTAGCACTAATAATGTTCTGAAGAACAGACATGAAAGTGAGCAGAATTTTCAAGAATTATTATACCAATGACAAATGTAAGAGGTATCATTAATGACCTTCAAAATTGAAAAACAGGGTAAATAATCAAAATCTAACTATGTCACTTGTACACACACTGCTCACACTGCTGAAAATTTTTTGTCAAATCTTATTAACAAACAAATATTGGCTAGTTGAAAATTAGATTAGTTTTAAAACTAAAGAGCTGGGAAAACTGCTGAGTGGTTAAAGATGCTTGCTTGCAAAGCATTTTGGTCCAGGATTGATTGCTCAGTACATATGTAAAGCCAGATGCATAAAGTGGTACATGAGTCTGGAGTTCATTTATATTACAAAAGTCCCTGGAACACACATTCTTTCCTCTCCCCTTCTCTCTCTCTCTCTCAGATAAATACAACTAGGTAAAAAAAAAAAAAACACCTTAAAACCAGGACTGAAATATGAAGTTATAGACATCTGTTTCTGAAAATTATAATATAGTAAGATTATTGATCAATTTTATCCTACACTCTCTATTCTAATATGTACTTGAAAGTATTTTAATCGAACCAATACTATAGCATGCATTTCATATGTCAAAATAAATAGTAATTAAAATGGCATTTCAAAGTTTACAAAAGGAATCAATGATCCACAAAAAGTAGTTTAATATAATACAATATATTTTATTAAACAACACACATGTCTCTTAATAAAGAATTATTATACAAATATCACATTATGAAAAAAGGGAGTATTTAAAATATGAAAAGAGAATATAAATCTAACCTATGAACAACAGCTTTAAAATGAAATGTAAACTTGATGCTTAATGGAATATTTTTAAAAGCTTTAGCAAATACTGTGCACATAACACTATAGACTGAGCACCCTAACAGTTAAGTTTTAATAAGATTAAATAAATCCCACTTACACTATAAAACAAAACCTGATTAAACCCATCCCTATTAAAGATAATATCCTATATCCCACACATACAAATAATTGAGAAGCTCTATATAGTGTTCTACACACTGATTTCATAAAAGTCAGTGGCCAAATAAGCTTATCTACAAGTATTTAAAATACTTACTTAGCATTATGATTAAGTACACCACCCTAGACAAGGAGGAAGAAAATGCTTCACCTCACATGTGCTCTGACAACATAAGCACTCAATCAGCCGCTTAATGAACTTTGACACTGTGAACAGTCAAAATCAACTTCATTTATTGCCTCCTATACCTAAAGACAAACTAACAGCAAGTGTTCCACAGGGCTTCTTAATTTTTTTTTATTTCTAATTCATAAGTTTACCTGGGCAATATACTGAATACTTTTTAAAGGTAGTTAAAACAAGTAGATTCCTATGCAAACAATTTATAGCCACACATTAAGCTATACTTTTGCAAGAAGCATAATCTGTGGCATTTACTTAGGAAAGGATATGCATATTTATGATCATGTTGCTGTTGATAATGATGTCCATATTTTATATTAGTAAAACATAGTACTTAGAGCCCTGCCAAGTCTATACAAAGTTAAATAAAGAGCAGGATCAAGAACTATGTAATATTCTGTTTGTTCACTTAGGAAATATCAAGAAAACTGGAGAATTGCATATTCTTAGTTTCTCAATTAGAAATGAATATTAGCAGTAATTAAATAAAATGTTACTAGCATTCAAACTTATACAGAAATCCATTATCTGAAAGTGGTGACTGACTTCAGTGAAAAGTGGTCAAAAATTTCAAATAAACACTTTAATAAGTGGAATAAATATGTATTAAGGACTACTATTAGTTACATAACTTTTAAAGTAGTATAAACTTTCTCAAAATGCTTCGTTCTACCAATATCAGAAGAGCAAGTAATATCAATAAATATAATAATTTATTTATTGTCACTTTTTACCAGTTTAGTGAAGACTACTTACATGAAGTTTTATATACAAATTAATCAGAAACTGTGTTTGAAATGTTTCACAAATATTAGACTAGTGTGAAAGATTTGAATTTATTTCATTATTGCAGCTACTAATTTCTATTATATAGCAACAATGAATAAATGAGTAGTAAGATAGATTAAAAATTATTTACACATGGTTACATATTAACTGAAAAACTATTTAGAAAATTATCCAAATCCAAGTCCATTTAGTATGGGATTAACTCAGTATCTACGTCAGCAACAACTAGGTTGCAAATTTAAAAGTGAAATAAAAAAAAAAAGCAAGAAAATAAGCAATTCATAAGAAAAAACACAATTAAGGTCAAAATATCTTTTCACAGCATGAGAGAATGATTAGACATTTCCATACCTGAAACACGTCTGTTTTGTTCTTTAATAAACTCATCTCCATCTGCTCATGCCTTTGGAAATTTTTCAGAAGTACAGCCTGCTGTGTTCAAGTGCCACATAACTTTGCATTTCTCTGTTTAAAATTAACTAATTATACTCTAACCAATAGTATAAATCCTGACTTTACAATGTAAATCAGATAAATGAGATAATGACTAGGGGTCAACCTCATTTTATTTACAAAGCCCAGCATGTGCATTCAATTTCATTACGTCTCATGCACCTGAACAGCAGTCAATCTTATTGACAGGCCTACAGAACACCTTAGAGTAAGCGCCACAGGAAGGAGGCTTACACTTTTGTATGGAAACATCTGCAAAGCATGTCCATCTTATTTCACAATATTTAATCTGAGGTAAATTTACAAAATGATGACTCAGACAGATAGGAAAAAAAAAAAATCTGCCTTCATATGTCATGCAATTTTAAATTAAGTCACAATAGTCGAAAATAATGAACACTTTTTTAATGTAAACATTTTACTCTGTTGCAGAGCCCTTTTGAATTCTTGAACAAATTTTGTAAATGTTCCCCTACTGTATATCAAGTAAAACACAGTGATGAGTTGTGTCTGTGTCTTTTAAAATCAAGGATGTAACATTAAAAAGTGTTATTTCATTAAGTAATAGGATATACACAGGAAGTAGAATAATGAATGTGAATATTATCATTAGTCAGTGACCATTGCTAATATCAAGTATAATATCAGATAGAGCATTCAAAAGCGAGAAAGGCAGAAATATGAATGTGATGCATAAATATAATGTACACATTTAAGCTGGATTAAAACTAAGGCTGATCTTATTTTTATGTTCAAACATAACCCTAATTTCAACTTTTATTTTTTTGTTAACAAAAGAGCCATTGAGTTTTAGACAAAGGCCATGTTCCTTGATACCTGTTTAAAAGCAGTGCTATTGCTATAAAAGTCAAATGAATATTAAACTGAATTTGTGAAAATAAGGAAGTTATATTTTGTGTTGTAGAAGAAACTACTGCAAATCTTTTTACCTAAAAACAAATATTTAAAGAATTTTAGGTCCTCTTAAAGACATCAAACCCATAGAATAACATTTTTGGTTTGTTTTTGGTATTTTTTATTTTTATTTTTGTTTTTCAAGATAGGGTATTGCACTAGCCCAGGCTAACCTGGAATTCACTGTGTAGTCTCAGGCTGGCCTCAAACTCATGGCAATTCTCCTACCTCTGCCTCCCAAGTGCTGGGATTAAAGGTGCCTGCCAGCACACCCATCAGAATAACTATTTTAAACTGTACATGAATGGCTCACAAAATGGTGTCCCTGACCAGCTCAATAACTGCCATGCTTTGGATTTGAAAGTCTCATGCAAGATCTACAAATCAGAAGTCCTCAGGAGATAGGCAAAAGTCTGGTAGGTAGTGGGAGAGATAAGGACAGCCAAATGAGTCTCAATAAACTTTTTCTGTGATACTGATGCAAGATAAAGTCTGAGGACCATTACTACTTACGAGCAAGTCAATCTTTTTGTGTTTCAAAGACATTTACTTTTCTTCCTGATATTTTAATGTTTCTTTCTCTCTCAATTATGTGTCAAATAGTATTTGCTCATATAAACATATGTTTGTAAAATATGGGTCATTAAGAAGTATTTCCTTAGGTAAGTATTTTCCTTCTTAATAGGAATGGAACAATTATGGACAGGGATTAATTTTATAATGTAAGTGTTTAGATTATCATTTTACTCCCCTCAAAAGTTTTACATTTTTAGCTGAAAATAAGTGACTGCTAAGTGCTCAACCTGTACAGGGCATCTATATCATATCCCCTTTCTTCCTCCCACAGAAAGATTCAGGGAACATCTTAGAAGTGGGGGCAGAGAGAATGTAAAAGCTGGATAGTGATGGGTGCTGTAGAATACTCTTGCTTGGATATGACGTGGCCAGAGCACTCAACTCACAGTAGCTATGAACAAGACCTTCACAATATAGAGCAATCAACATTCCCTGGTGTATTTGGGTGCAGGGAGGAATGATCAGTCCCTAATTCTTCCTATGGAGCTATACTGGTCACTGATGTTGCTGGGGGAGGAGGCGTCATTTTTGTCAATCTTGTATTTGGTGAGAAGGGTTTCAGTGGGGAAGGAGGGATAAGAGAGGGTAATAAGAAAGGTCCATGTGATCAAATTATAATATGTATGCATAAAATTATCAAAGAACAAGTAAGAAAAAAGTTCTACACTTTTACAGAATTTTATCATCTTATAAATTGTACAGCTTCCATTTGTAATATGTAACAAAGATTCTTAGGGCTAGCACCAAATATGAACATATCTACACTGAAAATTACAAGATGAAAAATGCTAATTATAGACTGTTCTAATTATAATCATTGTGAAAAGAATTTTGGTTAACAGTGACAGCAAAACCTCACCACCAAAAGAATTCTCAAGAAAGGAAAGAATGAACAAAAGAAAAAGAAACCCTAAAATAAAATAACCATTAGTATCTTCTCACTTTATACTAAAACACAGCAAGGGCCTATTACATTAGCATAGTTCATTCAAAACTGATAATCTACATTTTTATTTTTTCTTAAAATTAGCCAGAGTTCACCAACTTTTTCTTAGAGTTATATAGTGATAATTCTTTCTTATTCTCAAAAAAGTTCTTCTTTTGCTAAAAATTACAATTATTTTACTGCAATGTAATGTGACCTTTCAATAAATTAATTTTATACATTAAGTTCATACATGTTTTAATTTTATTAAACATCTTACCAATCATATGGTTCCTACACTATAGATTACTAGAGACATCATCTTTATAATTACACTTGCAGTTGATCACCTTCAACAATGTCTACTCTACTCATGAAGTTAAACTATTTTCAATTGTCACTATACCTGAAAAGAGATCCAAAAGCACAATTTAAATATGAGATTCCAAGAGACATGTTGACAACTGACATGTGTATGTGCATTTCAATCTCAGCAGTCTCTTCTAAATCAGTTCAAGATTGAGTGATTGAACAGTCAAAGTATTTCTGCCGATGACTTAAAACTGGATCAGTAAAGGTTGAAGATCAAATTCTAATGTTGTAAAACTCTGGAAAGATACAGATGCTGATGAAGCTCTTTCAGCTGCCAGGCTGTATCGTCAACAAGCTTTGTATCTCCCTTCTTACAGTTTCATATTTAAGTTTGAAAAAAGTAAAATTATATTGGAACACAGAAAATTCATATTGGATAAAACAATAAGGCTGGATATTTCTAAAAACATATCTAAAGACTAACAAAGACATATATTTATCCATGAGCTTAAAATCTAAAGTTGTAAGAACTTCATGCTAATAACATCAGTGCTTTCACACTACTCAAAATAGAATGCCATATACTTCACAAGTCTTTCACTTTTGCTGAATATTATAAATAGAAATAACATTTAATATGAATCTATGGCTGTTCCCAATGCAGAACTTTCCAGTGTGAATACATGTAATACATTAGTTAATACAGATCAGCAGATTAAGGGAATGCACTGTCTTTTGTTGGTTACAAACAGGGGATTATTACTCAACAGCAGAAAAGAACATGTATTTAAATCACAAAGGCTTCCACAAGACTTCAGTGAGTCCAAACCCTGTGAATCATCAATTGCCAAAGAAGCAAGAGGGAAAGACAATTAGCTAGTAAGACAATTCTGACAAGACATTTAACCACTATTTTAATAATGCACATATCAAGTATTTCTGATTAGTGCAAAAAAGTTAAGGAGAAAATAAAAAGAAAAGAAAAATCCAGAGGCAAATTAACTGTCGTGTACTGTCCAAGTAACAAAGCCATCAATTACATTCTATTCACACGACAAGCAAAAGCAACTTTTTTGCAGTGATAAGCTTATGGGAAGGACAAGATAGCTGTTCTCCTTTACTTTATACTCTATTGAGTCTTATCCACATTTTAAAATCACACTTATAAAAGAGGTTTCCGGGATTGCCTTCGAGGATGAGCTGTGGCAGTTGGGTCTCATGAAGGGTATCTACACGGTAAAGTGATAAGAAAAGAGCATTAACATTTAAAGATCATAGCAGCTCTGCACTATGTCTTATGAAACATACTAATAACACCACAGTAGATTCAAATAACAAAGAGATAGGTACCCTAAACCTAAATGCCATGATCTTGTGTATTTCTCACTACTTAAAACTATTTTATTTTTTGAACACTGAGCTGCCAACTCTTGTGTTAATATTATTAGTTTTGGTAGTAAAAATAAATCTATTTTACTAAAAAGAAAAAAATCAAAGAGGAAGGGCTTATATTTATAAAGGAAACATATTTGATCAATCCATGTTTTAAAAGTTCGAAGTTTGCTGTTTTCATCATTGAGGAAGGAAAATTTAACAATGCCTGAGAAAGCATTCAACTGTGCTTAAAGCAAGCAACCCTAATTAGCATGTTAGGTTTTGTTATCTTCAAGGAGGAAATTTTCCAGTGATTTTTATCCCTATACTTGCTTCCTTTGAAAGACTGTGCTAGTAAAACTTCATTATTTGCTACCTTTGCCTCTTTCGGAGAAGAAATCTTAGGCACTTAGAGATTAATATATTTTTGACAAGCTAGTTACCAGAATTTACCTTTTCTTTCAAATATTTAGATCTGTTTAGATGAGGTAAAATTGTCAAGTAGCCAAACATCATAGAAAAGTTCATTTTTTATATTTAACTAATTGAAAGATGTGTTTAATGCTTCTAAGTTCCATTGAGAAAAAGAAAGTGAAAAGAGGCACAAAGAAACAAAGCAGTACTGATGAAAAGCTACCATGTCAAAGTCAATCACCCCCAAAGAAAGTAAAAATAAAACTGCACAAGGAAAAAGAACACAACGTGAAGCATTCTTCATAAAAAAATTTTTTTTTTATCAACATGTGAGAAGAAATGGAAAGAGCTGAATTCTTGCTAAACAGTAAAATCCAGGCTAACCTCTTTCTCGACTTCACTGCTGAGTGAAGAGCTTTGAGCTCATGTTCAATCTGACAATCTGATAAGTGTTTTTTCTGAACATTCAGCACTACTGCAAAAGCGTAAGGCAAGAGGAAGCAAGCATAACACTTATAATACAAATACAACTAATGCTTTATTACATATACAAGTAATGGAGACTAGCAGACAACTGAAAAATAATTATTATTTGCTTTTGATACTCATTTGAATAAGGTAGGTCATATATCAGTGGAAATCATTTGCATCTTAATTAAATCTGTGTTAAAGTTTAAATGTGGGGAGCTGGAGAGGTGGCTTAGCGGTTAAGGTGTTTGCCTGCAAAGCCAAAGGACCCACATAAGCCAGATGCACAAAGTGGTACGTGTGTCTGGAGTTTGTTTACAGTGGCTGAAGGAGCTGGTGTGCCCATTCTCTCTTTCTCCATCTCTCCCTCAAATACATAAAATAAAAAATATATTCCTTAGGATTTATTTTTAAAAAGACTTATAGAAACTGCAGACCTACTGCTAATACTCCTCCATCCCTAATTTCATCTAATATTCCAAAGCAGTGTTACGTGACTTGTCTTCACTCCTACCCCACCTGGATAAAAGGTGCAGCATTTTATATCATACATAAGGTGTAGCTTTACATTTACTTTATAAGCACCTGGTAAGCTTCCTTATAAACTAATATAGGAGAAAGGGATTAACTATTTTCAAAGGGCTTCCCTAATAGATGCATCAGTAACTATCAAGGTAGTAGCATCTTGCAGAGCTAGGATAGCCTGCCAGAAGTATCTACTGTGCTTGGCTTACACAGTGAAATACTTGAAAGCAGTGCAGTACACTTAAGGTGCACTGATAACTAGTGCACGGCTTGCATGACGATGGGATAGCTGCAGTTGAAGCTCCAGTTCTACCAGTTTTTTTTTTTTTTTTTGTTTGTTTTTTGTGATCTTAGGCAAGCAATCTTCTCAGTTTCCTCATTCACAAAGTAGAAATAAATTTAATTTCCATCTGGTATCAGGATCATATATTGGGCTATTGTGAGGATTAAATGAAATAAATACGGAAAGCATCAGTATAGTGGGGCCTCAATCAATCTTGGGAACTACTGAGAAGGGCAGTAGACTTGTCAGACATTACAGCACTATTTTTGTGGAAAGAAAGAATTTTTAATACATAACAAGTTAGAAAATGTAATTTTAGCATATACTTGTAGTAACTGTGTATTTGGCTATTTACTGCTGCTATACCTCAGTAACCCCATAAGACAAACACAACTTGTATGACTTATAAGAACTAAACTTGGCAATACATTTGGAAAGCAGAGAGCAGTCTGGGACATTATCAGATCTAATATTCATATCACCATAATGCTCAGGCCAAAATTTCTTTGAAATAACATTTTTCTGCACCCAAATTACAAATGTTAAAATAGTAAGCTTTATACATTATTACTCAGATAGGAAAATATATCAAGTCCAAACTTTGTATCTAATCTTATTTTTAAATTCACTTTATCTATTTTTAATTAATTTTAAGTGTTCCACCCACCAAAACTCACATAAAACCAACAGAAGTAAAAACCTCATTTCAGGAATAACAGATTCAAGCAGATTCTCAATGTGAAAAGGTGAAAGGAAACATAAGGAAGATAATATAGCTGCCTCCTAAAACTACAAACTAAATTTCTTTCTTTCATATGACTCTAAGGGTTGACAATTTTAAGGAAAATCATAGCAGCTCCTTTTAGAGAAAAATTGTCAATTTCTGATCAGAGCTTCCTCAGGTGGGAAAGGGCTTGCTGTCTGGCCAAAAAAAGAGTGAAACTAAGGAGACAATTCAAGCGTAAGACTACAGACTTTAAGATTCTTTTCAGAACTAGATATTGTTACTTTTGGAATCTATGAGCTATGAAGGTTACAAAATTGATAAATCAAAATGAGATTAAAGCCTTCATTTTACAGATAAGAAAATTACAAGTAAGTGAAGGTGACTAAAGGTCATTCATCTAGCCAGTAACAAAACTGGAGAGAAGCTCAATCTTCTTAAAGAATTAATATGTTCATTAACATATGTATAAATAAGCTTACCTTTGTATAAGTTAACAAGATTTAATACGCTGTAGTAAAATATCAGTTTCAGAGTGATTCAGGTAGTTTTGTTGGACAGTTAGGGTGACTGGGCCCCTGAAAGTAAGATTGCAGGAAGGTCTTCCCTTGCAATATGCACTTGCTAGAAATCAAAGGATGATCTGAATTCTTAACTCTTGCTTGGTTCCCTAGACCTGTTTATCCATACCTGGGCCCCTCCCTGTGGAACTCTGTAACTCTTTCTTTCCTATGTAACTATCTCTTTTCGGTTTCGCCAGGCCCACCATGTGGGCTCTCAGACCACATAGTTATCTTCATTTTCCTTCCCTTGGTTTTGTACTTCCCTCAATAAATAAAATAATTTAATAATTATCCTTCTGTCTTATTTTATCTAGTTCTTTGGTTAGAAGTAAACACGAACATTGGGTTTAGGGTTCATGGACTATCCTGAACCCATAGCACCACATTTCAAGTTAAATGTTCAAAAAGTATCTTACTTAAAAATAAATGAGTGGCTGGATGTGGTGACACATGCCTTTAATCCCAGCACTCAGGAGGCAGAGGTAGGATGATTGCCATAAGTTCAAGGCCACCCTGAGACTACATAATGAATTCCAGAACAGCATGGGCTAGAGTAAAACATTATCTCAAAATAATAATAAATAAATAAGCAAGAAGTATTTCACTGCTATATGCCTTGAAATTAAGAATATAATTGGATATCCCACAAATACCACATTTCACTATGCAATCAGTGCTGAGCACAGGCTTCTGTATTCTTTAAATAAATATCTGTTCTGCATTTATTTCAAAAGTACAAGCCTGGAGTACGCCTTCAATCTCAGTACTTGGGAGGCAGAGGTAGGAGGATCACTGTGAGTTAAAAGCCATCATGAGACTCCACAGTGAATTCCAGGTCAGCCTGAGCTAGAGTAAGGTCCTACCTTGAAAAAAAAAAAGAGAGAGAGAGAAAGAAAGAAAGAAAAAAGTAGAAGACAAGGGCAAGAGGTAGAGCAGATACAGGTACAGGCAGTTTGGTTTCTCTCGTACTGTTTCCGGCCATCTGATATCACTAATAACTACACAGAAGCTTTGCACAGCCACTGGTGCCAAAAACCTCATTCAAAGATTCAGAACACACTACATTGAAATGCCCCAAATTAGAATCAAAGCTAGTTTGTTGTGTTTGCTCGTTGCTTATTTTGTAATTCCTACTATAGTTGACTTACTTGCATTCCTAGCCAAACGAAGAATCACTATTAAGACTTTTGGTTGAAACTTTACACATAAAGCAGTAGTTGACAAAAATGTTCTCAGACCAACAATAGCTGAGTGAATTGGGAGCCTGTTAGAAATATATGCTTTTGGACATTACTTGAGGACTTCTAAAACAGAAACTTTGCATTCTAGCAAATATTTGTGGTGATGTACCCTAAACTAGTTTAAGAACTCTTAAGGCAGTTTAAGGCTAGTATGGCCCATGAAAGTATACTAAAGTAAGAAATGTTCTAGAGCCTATAAGGAGAATCCATTTTTCCTTATCTCCTTTTCCCTGAAGGAGTCCATGTAGACTCCTCCTTGATGGAGGCCAGAAATATCAGAAGATTCCTAGAAGAGTACCCCCTTCCAAGAAAGATAATCCCCTTTCCTAGGAACATAAGTGAGATTACTCCTCTACCAGGAATCCTAGTGAAGCACTGGGACATCTGACACAGGGGTTGGACTCAAGACTCTATCCCATCAGGGCTGGAGAGATGGCTTAGTGGTTAAGGCATATGCCTGCGAAGCCTAAGGACCCAGGTTCAATTCTCCAGATCTCACGTAACCCAGATACACATGGTGGGCATGCGTCTGGAGTTTACTTGCAGTGGCTAAAGGTCCTGATATGCCCATTCTCACACACCCTCTCTCTCAAATAAATAAATAATAAATCTTAAAAAAAAAAAAAAAGAACCCAATCAGAATTGCTAGGTGGATTTTCCTCACTTAGGGTCTGTTTTACTTTACTTCATTATGTCTTTCCCAATTCCAGGGTACACCCCCCAACCACCTCATGCCTTATGGCAGAAGCAGAGCTCTGCCTTCTTTCCTTCTCTTAAACTCTGTAAGAAATCTTTCTAGACCTCATTCTATGGTGTGCAGATTCCATTCTTCAAAATTATTGAGAACTTGGAGGCAACTGACTCAGTTAGAAGTGTTTGTGTGATAGTGACCATCTTAACACCCTATCTCCTGGGCCAATGCTCAACCAAGAACCTAGAATTGTTCCTCTGCTCACAAAGACACCCCAAAATTCCCACATCACTACTACCTTAAAATAAGCAAATTTAGCTGGTATGAAAGGACCACAAAAAAAAGAAGCACAGTAACTAAAGCCAAAAAATTTACCCAAAAAAAAAAAAAAAAATAATAAGGCTGGAGAGATTGCTTAGTGGTTAAGGCACTTGCTTGTGAAACCTACAGACCCAGGTTTGACTCTCTAGGTCCCATGTAAGCCAGATGCACATGCATCTGGAGTTTGTTTGCAATGGCTAGAACCCTGGTGTGCACATTCTCTCTCCCTCTCCCTCCCTCCCTCCCTCCCTCCCTCCCTCCCTCCCTCCCTCCCTCTCTCTCTCTCTCTCTCTCTCTCTCTCTCTCTCCCTCTCCCTCTCCCTCTCCCTCTCTCTAACAAGTAAATAAAAATGAAAATAAAATCTTAAAAAAACACAAGAAGAACCAATAAGCACAGACATGTGTGGTTTACAAAACAAACACTAAAAAAAGTGAACAGAGCATTAATCTCATTAATTCTTGACCGGGTGCTTCAATACCTTGTAGTCAGCCTGTGGCTCAACTAAGCCAAGGACATTGAACCTTTGTGCTCAATGTCTCCATTTGTGCAGAACATGGTTTCCAACCATACCTTAACTCAGAGACATAATTGCATACTTAAAGTAAATGCAGGAAGAAAACCAAGGTTGAATACCAGAGAGTAAAGAATGAATCTGTTACCTAGTTATAGAGTTATATTTTTTTTTTGTTTTTTGGGGAAGGGTTATATTTTTTTTTACATTCTTAATTCCATAACTTAAGTGCTTTATAAAAAGTTCTATTATAACAGGCCTAAACTAAACCACACAATCTTCTAGGATACCAATGGCTTTGTCTTTGTTAACTCCCCTCAAAAAAAGCCACTTACTGTGTTGTAATTGACCTACCCTTCTTTTCAAATTATATTTAGCTTATGGTCAGCCATTTTGATTTAACAATGCTTTGTCCTTACTATCTCAGTTTTGGTTAATTATGTTATTATAATATTTCCTAGCCTACTTTAATTCTTTCAATTTTTCCTTTAATTAGTCCCCAAACTAGTCAGCCTCCAGCTGCTCATTGCCTTACTAGAAGCCCTTGCAATGACAGTCCTCTAAAGTGCTGGATATCACCCCTTGCCTTCAATACACCTTTCCCAGGACTCTTATGATCTTTAGCCCAAATTTTTGCCCCCAATTACTGTTGGCCTAAGCCTACAAAACACATAAATTCTACAGTCCTGTCCTGTGTATTCACTTGTACTCATACATCTTCTTGAAGGATCTCTTATTTCCCTTCTCAAACAATAAAGCCTACTCATTTCTTCAAAAGTCTTACGCAAATTTCATTTCTTTGATTATATGACAACTTCTTGCTCAACATTTTAGAAATGACTCCATGATCTTTGGAATTCATGGGGCTTTTATTGAGGCTTTTATATACCCCTAATTTAATGTGACAGATGAATAAACAAATACCTTTACATACCTTTAAATTCTTATATAATATTTTAAAAATATGACACAGCTTAGAATATAAGTTTGGTGAAAAGAAACACAGAAGTCTTAACAGAATAAAGGACTATATCTGCTTTACAAATAAGACTTTCAGAAGAACCATCAAAGAACTTCAGTCAGTATGCTTATTGCTGTACATGACTCTTAACTTACCTTTTAAAAAGAGCTACATTTATAGACAATGTCACAAGATCCTAGATACAATCAGATAATTCTGTGATTCATTAGTAATTAACATGAAAATAACCTGAAAGAAGTATGTGCTTAAAAGATTTCAGTCACTTGAAAAGAAAAAGAGGGACTAATAGATTTTCACTTGGATGTGACTGAATCATATGGCTTCAATCCTTCCTATGACTATCTTCCTAGTGCAACTGTGTTGATCTGATTCACTAAGCATTTAGAAGGAAAAGCACATTTCATTTATAGCAAACTCCTCTGCTTGATGTTATTTGTTGGAAACACATTTTAAAAGAATTAGTTTCATGTATTTTATCAATCATTTCTCACAGAGCTCAACCTGTGTGACTTAACTGAATCACTTATCTTCCTTGACTCCATGCATTAACCTAGTACTAAAAATAAAAGGGCTGGCACTATAAATGACCTTATGCTAAAATGACACCATGGCATCATTATTTCAATAGTAGTCATGAAATATAATCAACTTCTTTAACTTCCCCCTCCTCTACTCACCCATAATACCTTTCTCAACTATGCCTCAGTATGTTACAAATAGAAACACAGGTTAAGTAACTCATTTAAAAGCACCTTTTTTACAGAGTACTGAATTATACCTCTTTAAGAAAAAAAAATGGTACAGACAGACATGATTTTCATTAGAATGATAAGAATCATACTTAAAGAAGGCAAAAACATATGCCTTAACAATTCAAACCTTTGAGATAATTCTGTTTATTCTATCAGACTACAGTGAAATAAAACTAGAAATCAGTAGCAATAGACACTTCAGTAACTACACAAATACTTGGGAGACTTTTGGATGTACAGTGGATCACTGAAGATATTGAAGGGCATGAGAAAGCAAGGGCATTACTTCCTATTTTCATGAAATCACTCCAAGAAGCCAATTAAGAGGTTTTAATTTGATAACAAGTATCATTCAATGAAAAGTGAACCCAGTTATACATGATAAAGTATAGCCTTATTTCTTGTATGCTGACCAAATTCACATTCTGATATAGTCAGATCGAATTGAACTGTCTATGTATTAGACAAATAATGAAAATTGGCAAAAACTGATGAATAACGATAGCAATTAAATTAAATTATGGCCACAACATAAAGTAATATTATGGTTAATAAAACGCATCTAAGATTTTAAAATGTTTAAAATTACTCAAAATAAGCCGGGTGTGGTGGCACACGCCTTTAATCCCAGCACTCGGGAGGCAGAGGTAGGAGGATTGCCGTGAGTTCGAGGCCATCCTGAGACTCCATAGTGAATTCCAGGTCAGCCTGGACTGGAGTAAGACCCTACCTTGAAAAACCAAAAAAAAAAAAAAAAACCTCAAAATAACAACATAGCCATAAGAAAAAATGAACTGAATTACTTAGGAACAAAAATAAAAATGATAATGAAAACTACCACTCCAACCTAATTAAGGCAAAAAGGTTTTATATATCGAAATAATAAATTTAAAACAAATTTCCATTAACAGTCAGAATGATAATTCTTAAACATTAAGTGCTGCTAAAATAATACACAGATGCATCTTTTTGTTCTTTAGATATTACTGAGGTGGTTTATATAAGCATAGTTTGGAACTAGGAATATTACAATGAATGTAAGTATTAAAATATGATACTTAGGCACTAAATTCACAGAATAAGACAAAAAAAAGGATAAATGAATGAAAAGCATCATCCTAAAGAAAAGGGGGAGGAGAATATTTTTACATAAAGAGCATACCATGCAAAGTAATACCTAGATGGCTTACAAATGGTATAATGACTTAGAAGGATCTGAGATGGTTTAAGCACTGGGCGCCTAAAGCTAGGAGTCACTGTAACTGAAGACAAAGACACAGTGCATTCAAGCTTTGAGGGGCTATCCTGTGAAGTCTGAAGTATCTTGTAAGAAGTAGGAAACCAATGGACAAGTTTAAGTGCAATCAGACTAAATTCATGCTGTAGCAAGACAGCTGGATAAAAACGACACAAACTAGAGAAGCCAATGAATGAATGTAAGTACCATGTGCATCCTCACATTAAGTTTACAGGTTGAAACCACCATGCCCAATTCAGAGATGAGCATAATGCAACCAGCTCAATGTCATTCCCATTAAGGGCTGCACAAGAGCCTGAAACCAAACAACTTGAAATTCAAACATTTAACCACTTCTGCTAGTGATAAGAAACTGAGCTGAAAAAAATTACATTGTAAACATTAAGACGATATAGTTTTAAGGAGGAAGACTAGCTATCAGTGACACATGATGAAATGAAATAAGATGTGCACACATAAAATATAAAGGGTAGTTACATTTGGCAATTTGCAACTCACAAATGGTATCTATTGGAGACAATTTTTACATTGCATCAGTATCAAACATATTCAACACCCTCAAGAACCAAAACACTATGCACAAGGTAACAATTCTGACAAGTAGTTTCAATATGCTTTCAAATTAGCAGTCCATATAATCAAAACTATTAAGTCTCAGGGAATCAGAAAATTGCTTTAAATCAACAGAATGATTTAAATTCTAGTGAAAGTACTATACAGTATTTTTTATTTTTTTTAATTTAAGTTAATTTATTTATTTCAGAAAGAGGGAGAGAAAGAGGGAAAAAGAGAGAGCAAGAGAGAGATACAGAGAATGGGCACACCAGGGACTCCAGATGCAGGCGCCCCCTTGTGCATCTGGCTTATGTGGGTCCTGCAGAATTGCAGGCAAACACCTTAACCAGTAAGCCATCTCTTCAGCCCCTAGACAGTATTTTTATATTATGGTGATCAGGAATTACAATGGAAATAATTTAGATGACACTATTTCAGCAGATCTTTGAAAGTATTTCAAGTAAAAATACATAAAATGCACTTCCTACCTAAGTAAATAAGAGTTGACTATGTCATAATGCCACATCAGACTGGTTTCTGCTTTTTTTTTCTGATATAAATATCGTAACACTAAAAATTTCAAAACAATTCTTAAAAATGTCAAAATCATTTTCAGGATACACTGGATATGTTTGTTCACCCCTTTCTTTTTACTCTCATTACTCTGGGGACTTGTGATAAAAGACAGAGAAGTCAACCACTAAAGCTGATTAAACTGGAAAGCACAGGAATAACAGGGTAAGTGATTGGAGGCAAAAGGTAAATGAGGATTGGCAAGATGGCTCATTCAGCCAAGTACTTACTGTGCAAGCCTGAGAACCTGAATTAGGATCCCTAGACAGGTGCATGCCTCATGAGCCTAATAATCCAAGCATTGGGGAGGCTGAACCAGGAGTAACCAATTAGGTGGATTCTGAGTTCAGGGAGAGGGTCTGTCCCAAAAAATAAGGTGGAGAGTGATAGAGAAAAACACTTGACATCAAATCTGGCTTTTACATTCCATTTCCCCAACACACATATGTTCCCCTCAACATATATCCCAAGGACAATTTTTTTGAGGCAGGATATTAAAGAACAAAAATGGGGCTTGGGAAATGGCTTAGTGGTCTAGGCATTTGCTTGTGAAGCCTAAGGACCCTGGTATGATTCCCTAGGACTCACATAAGCCAGATGCACAGTTCATTTGCAGTGGCTCGAGGCCATGGCACGCCCATTCTCCCTTTCTCTCTGCCTCTTCCTCTGTCTCTCTCATATAAATAAATAAAACACTTTTTTAAAAAGTAAATGAATAAATAACAAAATTTATAAACATTTTTTTAAAAAGAACAAAAATGCATTTAGTTGCGTATAGTACCTGTACACAACTGAAAGTGAGCATTCAATGTATATGGAAATGAAATTCATAAACTCCTTATGCTAATATATGGCATATGAAACAAAATAAAATTCACTTTACTTTTACAAATTTTACAAATTTATTGTTTGTTTTAGGCAGTCTTAAGACATTCCAGAGTTCACCAGTATTCTCAACTTTCCAAATCTGTTTTCCCTTTTATCGAACTTCCAATGCTGCCTATCAGAATTCCAAGTATGCTATGAGCTTTTTAAAAAATATTTTTATTTATTAATTTGCAAGGACACCGATAGGGGGAAGGGAGGAGAGAGAGAACCCAGAATGAGTGCATCAGGGCCTCTTGCCACTGCAAACAAATTCCAGACACATGCACCACTTTGTGGTCTCTGGCTTTATATAGATACTGGGGAACTGAAACCTGGAGTGACAGACTACATAAAGCCAGGTATGATGGATGCCTTTAATCCCAGCTCTTGGGAAACAAAAATAGAAGGACCATTGTGAGTTTGAGGCCACCCTGAGATTGCACAGTGAATTCCCAGTCAACCTGGGCTAGAGTGAAACTTTACCTCAATAAAATAAAATAAAATAAAATAAATCACACCAAGAAATATATTTCTATGAAAATTCTATTTCAAAAAATCATATGTCCTAAAAATTCCATTGTTAGGCAATCTAATATAAAGGTTTTCACACAAATTAAATATATTCTTTATAAATTGCAAAGTAGGGGACATAATAATAGGAATTTACAATATATCATAACTCACTTAACCATTCCCTTAATGCTAGGTATTTAGTTGGTTACAAATAGTTTCCACTGTTATAATCACCATATGAACACTCCTATATAAAAATTGTGCTAATTGCTGAATATTCCCCTGGAAAGATACTTACAAGTGCTGCTCCTTTATAAACAGCATTTTCTTATTTTCTGGATTCATACTGCTATGCTGTTTTACAGAACAGTCAAACTACTTAAGTGCACCTGCTGTGGAATAGGGGAACTATCACATTTTCAAGCACTTATTTTCCAAACCAGTGTACTTGTTTCATCTTTTATACTATCACCTGAGGCCAAATTACCAGCTCTCTGCAGTCTCTTTACCATCTTCATCACAGAAGCAGGTCCATTAACAAGGAACAGGCAACTACTACTTATTTAATGAGGCAAATGAATGAAAAGTATATGGATCTTTAGAAATTTTCTCTATCATCAAAATTCAAGACTTTGCATTTGATGGGTCTCTGATGGACCTGCTCAGAGGGGTACACTTTAATCATATCACTAGTAAAGCACTCCTGTCATTTGTACTTGAAAGCATGAGTATATATATCCACATTGCATATTGTCCCAATTAGTTCTTTTCATCAAGAGAACAGTAGTTTGCAAGAAATGAAGATAAAAGGAATAAAAGGAGTCCTGAACAAAACATAAGCCCTTCTATTCCTTAGATAGTTGGGATAAAAAGCAACAATTTGTCAACAAACTAAAACTAACTATACCCACAAAATTCATAACTAATAATAAAACCCACTGTAAAGGTAACTCAGGTAAAAAAAAAAAAACACAAATGATATGCTTGTCGAGACATTCTATTTTTTTTTTTTTTAATTTGAGAGAAGGAGGGGCAGATGCTGCAGTCTGGAATGGGAACTGGACTTGAGATAAATGACCCAGCACACTCCACTGCAGCCCCACCTGAAACCACAGAGGAATTGGGGAAATGAGCAAAAATGCTGTACTCTCAGTTAAGCTGGTATCAGCACAAGGGTGATGGAGAAAAATACTGAGGACACTCAACACCTACCAAACCAGACATCTAGATTCTCCTAAGTGCCCATCACTGAATTAGACTCAAAATGTTCCCAGCATGACTCAGGGAATCTTACAGAAGAGGGGGTGGAAAGATTGTTAGAGACCCAAGTTGGGAAATTTTGCACAGAGACATTGTCTCTCCCCATAACTGACTGATGCCCCATAGTGCATGACCCACAATACCCATGGGGTTGACCTGCATTCCCAATGAGAAAGGCCTCTTCAGAAAGGGGCAGGAAGGAGGGAAAGGATGGTACCAACATGTGACAATTACATACAAAATATGTCCATTTCTAATAATAAAAAATAAAATATATATTAAAAATAAAATTGAGAGAGGGAAAAAGGAAGACAGAGAGAGAGAACTGGCACACCAGGGCCTCCAGCCACTGCAGACAACTCCAGATGCATGCACCCCCTTGTACATCTGGCTATGTGGGTCCTAGAGAGTCCAACTGGGATCCTTTGGTTTTGTAGGCAAATGCCTTAACCACTAGGTCATCTCTCCAGCTCATTCTATTTTTTTAAATTTAAGTTAACACTTTTAAAACTATTTTTTGTCAAACAAAGTTTGATGAACTTTTTTATGGGATACTAAAAACTCTGCATATAGAAAATAAATTCCCTCTCTCCCTGTCCCTCCTCTCCCTCCCCCCCCTCCCTCCCCCTCCCTCCCTCTCTCTCTCTCTCTCTCTCTCTCTTTTAGGGAGTCGAGTCCTTTATTTGTCTTTTGCATGAAAACAGGAAATTTGGGGAGGAGTAGAGAACATGAAGGGTGAACAAGCTGCTTTGATTTTTTTTCTAGTCAGAATGAGGGCAACTGGCTCAGGACATGGACCTGGGTCCCCACAACAACATGGTGATTGTGACTGGACAAGAAGCAGTTTATTAAAGCACTATTTTCTACATCTTATCCCAAGCTAACCAGGCTTATGGTTACATTGGAAAGTAACACTGTCTGGAATATTCTCCTTGAAAGCACAGAGAAGTTGACATGCAGCAAGGAGACAGCAGAGCAAATGCCATGGGTCTGACTAGCCTAGGAGCCAAGGATCAATTCACAAAGAGCAAGAGGGTATAAATTCTCTTTTTTAAGATAACTATATGACAGGTCCATACTCAAGTGTTCCACATCATCAATGAAACTGAATATTCTTCACAGTGTAAACCTTACAAACTGTATTTTGGCAAGCTACTTTATCCAATTAAAGTAGCAGATTTCCATAGGAACACATAAGTTCTGTACTAGTTCATGTACAAGATGATGACATTTATTCCTAACAGAAATACATCATTTCAACGTTAACAAGCAGTCATCTTTTAGACCTGAGTTATTCACACATTGCTTCCTTGCATAATTAAGAACTAAAGGCAAAGCATTTCCATACTACATGTAACAGGTTAGTTAGGCCTATAAAATAATTAAACAAAACTTTTTTGATTTATTAAAATGCTATTTATGATCCAGGGCTAGAAGAAAAAGACAATGACAGATAAAAAGTATTGTTGGAAAACAAACCTTATGTAGATCATATAAGTGAGCTAAATCATTCCCATATGTTACAGTTAACATACTACCTAAAGGGGCAAAAGCCGCATTTCTAAAATATTAACCTATTGTGAAAAGAGATTCTTATTATAGAATTCAGTGCTTGGTCACTCTTCCCCTACATTCCTATCCCAACTTTGGTTTCCTTTTAATGAAAAAAGGGAAAGTCAGCAAAACAAAATGCCACCATTAAATCATTGTGCAACATTTTGTGTCAAAACTGTAATGGGAAATGCACACATCAAGGGAAAGGTTCCTGTTCTTTTCACTTGGTTCATGGCTCATCCTTCTACGTAACTGTATAGGCACTACTGATGGCTTAATGTGGCATTTGAAGGATTATGGCATTTTCAGGAAAGCACAGTGCAGTGGTTTTAGTGTTATCTGGTTGAAATTACTGCTGTGATTTAGAGTAACTGCTGTTTATATACGATGGGAAAAGGCAGCTACCATCTTACAACATGAATCTACTTCTTAATTATGTATTTTCTTAATAAAACATGTGGTCAATCTACGTAACAAGAACAGAACTAGAGGAAATTCCTTTAGAAAAGAGGCCTGCTATACAGACAGACACGTTATATTTAGCCCTGCGTTATACTATCAAGAGCTGGTTCTGACAATGATTATCTTAGGTCATTTCAGTTTCAGAAGGATGTAAGTGCTCCTTCAAACTGTTTTTACCTTAAGAACTAAAACGAAATAGGAAAAGCAAATATGCATCATCCCTTTAAGGCAGTTAGTAGCTATTCCTATTCAGAGACTAAATATGAGAGATTCTATGCTCGTATTTTATTATTTACATATTACTTATACAATGTCATGTTTATCTACAAACAATTCTGCTTAAAAACACAACTTATTTTGTCTTGCTCAAAAGGAAGACAAGGGCTGGAGAGATGGCTTAGCGGTTAAGCGCTTGCCTGTGAAGCCTAAGGACCCTGGTTCGAGGCTCGATTCCCCAAGACCCACATTAGCCAGATGCACAAGGGGGCGCACGCATGCATCTGGAGTTCATTTACAGTGGCTAGAGGCCCTGGCGTATCCATTCTCTCCCCCCTCCCCCTCTTCCTCTCTCTGTCTGTTGCTCTCAAATAAATAAATAAAAATAAACAAAAAAAGGAAGACAAACTTTTCAAATTAAAATAAAGAATTCCATTCTCTCCCCCCTCCCCCTCTTCCTCTCTCTGTCTGTTGCTCTCAAATAAATAAATAAAAATAAACAAAAAAAGGAAGACAAACTTTTCAAATTAAAATAAAGAATTTTTTCCCATAAACTATTTTTATAAACTTAATACTCAATAATAAATGAAAACTGCCTTACATATTTGACAGACTATAGCCTATAAAATGCATAATTAAACACAAAGTAAGAAAACTAGGGCTATTATTAAAATAATAGTAAGATATTTATTCTATAAAATATTAATAACTTCTTATATTTGGCTAACATTTATACTTCCAAATTTCTTTTTTCACTAGTTCACAACCAACCCATATATGCTACCAATATTCAAGGGAAATTAAGGTTATATTAATGACTTCTACCACATCTAGAGAATGAGTGAATAAGGCAAAATGTGGGAAAATTTTCTGATTTCATGTCCTCACATTTATATACTTAATGAGAACAGAAACTGGAAAAGAAGCATTTCTGTTCAAATATCACAGTGTCAAGTAAAATACTTCCTTCCCACACACAGAGGCCTTTTAATGCCCAAGCAAGATCATCTTAAGGTTATGTAATGCTGAGTTAGGTCTTCCTGAAATTTAATCTGTTTCACACATGCTGAAGACAAAAATCAGCTTAATGGCATAAAACTTCTCAAAGGAACACATTGACATTTATCTTATGAACATTCTAAAGTACAAAATGTTCTTATTTTTGAAGCTTACTAAACTTCAAAGCAGTACAGTTCATTGTCTATTGTCTTGCAGTAGTGCACTCATTTAAATGGCCATTCCTAGGGCTCCAGAGCATAGTTGGTTAGCAAGCAGAACTTGTTGAAGATAACTGTCATGCCTGAATGTACAGACAGCATGATTGATGTGCAAAAGCACCTCAAGTCTGAAATGTTTATGACAGCAAACCAATTAAACATGAATGCTGATGCAAGTTGAGGAATTCAGCTGCCCTACCTCAAATTAGATAAAATAAGTCACACCCTAATGAAAAAGCCCCATGCTACTTACCATAGCCAGATTCTTTCCTAGCAAACAAACCCATTATCATTATCTTAAGACCACATGCCATAAAATCAAAGTTCTTGCAAGACAGTCTGTATTACATCAAGGTTATTATTTGTGATGTTTGTGATGCATACATAAGCTATTTGTGATACATGCTTAAGTCTAAGAATAAAAACACCATGGGTCATGACTGGGTCTTCTGATTCATTGCGACAGAGAGCCCCCTGGTTTTCCCACTTTCTGGCAGAATACAGCCTTTCATTTACTTTTACATGGTTACTTATTTATTTGTAAGAAGAGAGGTAGAAGACAGAGAGAAAGAGAGAGAGAGAGAGACAGACAGACAGACACTGGGAGCACCAGGGCCTTCAGCCTCTGCAACAGACTTCCAGATGCATACACCACTGTATATCTGACTTTTCATGGCTATTAGGGAATCAAACCTGAGTTGTTAGGCTTTACAGGCAGGTCCCTTAACTGCTGAGTCATCTCTCCAGCTCCCTAGTTCTCCCACTTCCAAAATTACCAAACTGTCTTAACTTTTTTTTTCAAGCCATGTGCAGAACTCTACAAGATTCCTTGTACCCTACTGTGTATGAATGCAGCAAGAATTTACATAAATGACCCTTCCTTTAAAAAATTATAAAAACCCTCAAACTTACAGCTATTTATAAATTTCATTCATAAAATGCAAATATGATATAGTGTGTTTGTAATGTTTTCTTTTTGTACAGGTGGTTAATTCAAATAATCACTCCTCTAAAGTTTCACATCATTATGGCTACATATTTAGAGGGTTGTTCTTTTATGATTTTTGGGATTTTTTTTGTCTACAATTACAGCAATGATGTGTTAAGACAAAAAGGACTACAGAAATATTTAGTAAAAAGATCACCACAATTAAAGCTACTAGTGATGAAAAATTTAAGTGTGCATGGCATCATGAACTTACCCAAACAACAACTTCGATAAATACATGACACCAAATATTTTTATTGCGTGTGTGAAAAAATATGTACATATATGTGATTTTAAATTTTTTTGTTCATTTTTATTTATTTATTTGAGAGTGACAGAGAGAGAGAGAGGGGGGGGCAAATAGACAGAGAAAGAGAGAATGGGTACGCCAGGGCCTCCAGCCACTGCAAACGAACTCCAGACGCGTGCGCCCCCTTCTGCATCTGGCTAACGTGGGTCCTGGGGAATCGAGCCTCAAACCGGGGTCCTCAGGCTTCACAGGCAAGCGCTTAACTGCTAAGCCATCTCTCCAGCTCATATATGTGATTTTAATATGCACCCATATAACATAAATGCAATGTAACTACATACTATGGAAAGTCAATGTATCTTAAAAATATCTGAAAAAGAAACCATTTGACAAATAACAAATATCACAGAGATAATCATCTACAATGATCTAATTTCATTATTAGTGCTTTGATCCTTATTTCTATAAAATATAAAGAATAATTCAAAGATATATAAAGTTCTAAGGCCCTACAAAGCAAATGCAGCCCAAAAAGCCATCAATACATCACATAGAACAAGAAAAGAATATTGTTCAGACTGCAACAAAACCTTTTATCAAATATATGATATTGTTTTCCAAACATGAGACAGGTTTTCTCTATGTTTCCATGTAGACCATTCAGGCCAACTCTTGATTCTCCTTACCTTTGCCTCCCAAGTGCTAGGGTTACTGGCTTTGGCATCCATGCCAGCCTTTCAAAGATAAGTTTTATCCAACCAGGGAAATTAAATGTTAAGTTATCACTTAAGTTACTTGACACTGTAGAAGCCAGACCACCTAAATATGAATTCACTATGGTTACTCAAAGTTCCATCAAAGCAGAAATCCAGAAGCTACAGAGAACTCAACACTAAATCAGACTTCTAACACACCTACCAAGGCTCAGGAAACATCGCTGAAGAAGGGGAGGAAAGATTGTGAGAGCCACAGGTTGGGTAGAAATATCCTGAGGCCAAGAGCCAACCCCTCAGTGCCCCAAAAACTGGCTCAGGCCTTCAAGACTCCACAGTAAATACCAAGAGCCTTCAGTGGAATGGAAATGTGGACAGGGGATAAAAGAGTATTACATTTAAATAATAAAAATAAATTACAAAGGAGTTCTGTGTATATCTACAAATGACTAAAACTAAAACTAAACTACAGTGCTAAAAACTAAGACTAAATTACAGTGCAAAAGATAGAAGAGGTTTGCCTTTGAGATTTTTGGAAACACTGAACATGTTTTATGTTCTAATAATAACAGAGGTTATGAGTATACATTTTGTCTGAATAGAGCAATTTTGTATTCATGCTACTGATGGCATGCCATTCTATGTAATATTTACCACACCCATATACATATGCACACATACATAAACAAGTGCTGAACTACTTGGTAGATTTACTCTTTGCAGTGATTTGGGTTGACAGTTTGAAAACTTTCTGTATATTTCAAGTTTTAGCCAAAAAGTAACCATTGGATAAAATAATTTGTATATATGAATAAATAGAAGATAGAGATATTTCTTTATGGAAGTATCTGCAGTTATTTTACCAGTCATCAGTAGTTCAATCTTTGCAACTTTGAGAAAATTGTACTTTTTTAAAAATTTAGTTTACATCACCTGGATTTAAAAACCCTAAAATAATATACCTATGATAATGTTATCTATTCAACCATGCTTCTTTTAACCTGACTTAGGATTTTTGTTGTCAAATTTAAATTAGCAAAGATTTTATTTTATCAAAACACCTATTCCTAAATTGTAAGAATGACTGGTTCCAAAAAAACAAACAAACAAACAAAAAAAAACTATGTGACTGCTCTTTGATCTAAAAAGAGAAGGAAAGGACCATTAATTTTATTTTCTTTGATACTTGAGTTTTGAAAATGAGCTCTCATGCAAATATTTCAAGTATATTTATACGAAGGCAATTTTTAGGGATTTGTATATTTCCTGGGTAAAATGTAAAAGAAGTTGTCATGCTTTGGGTTGTTCATGCAGGATACAGCACTTTAACGAAACTTTAATGTTTTGCACTAGTGAAAAAAATCTGTAAATTGATGTTGAAGATACTTTACAGATATGCCTTGTGAAAGCAGAATTTTTAATTAAAAAAGAACATTATAATTGTTTTGTGTGTGCTTCCGTGGTCCCATTTTCAAACTATCCCCTTCTTTATCTTTTCACCAACAAAAGAACAGCATTAATGGTGGTGAGTAGTAGTTGGAGGAAGCATTGCCAAAAGGCCCTGAGCAGAGCAAGAACCTGGTTTGGGTCACCTTAAGTTTTCTGTTCCTCTGTTGTTGTTTCAGAAGGTTTTCATTTCCTATGCAGGCACTGTTGGGAGTGTGGGATGATACTCATTTCCTGTCATAATGGCATGCAGTACTAATTTTATAAGTGCATCTTGTGTGAAACTCAATAAATTGAATTTTATAATCTTTTGTAAAAAAAAAAAAATAAAGAGAGAGAGAGAGAGAGAGAGAGAGAGAGAGAGAAAAGGAAAGGGTTGAAGAGATGGCTTAGCAGTTAAGGCACTTGCCTGCAAAACCAAAGGACCTCGGTTTGATACCGCAGTACCCACGTAAGCCAGCTGCACCCATATTCTCTCTCTCCCCACTCCCTTCCTCCCTCAAATAAATAAATAAAATTTTAAAAAAAGAGAGAAGGAAAAATAGCTATGCTAATCCATTCTCAGGATGATTTCTCTAGGCATCCTAGCCATACTGGCATTCTTACAGAGTTTAAATTCTAAGCATTTTAGAACTTAGTACAATTAAGTGGACAAGTTTTCAAAACTATTTTACTATATGTGTGGGGTGGGGTATGCACGCATGCAATATGCATTCCTATGGAGGCCACAGGTGTTCCTGTCATCTGTCATCCTCAAGAACATCGTCCAATGTTGTAGAGACAGGGTCCCTCTCTGGCCTGAAACTCATCAATTAGGCTAGATTAGCTACCTCTCAGGCGCTGGGATTATAGGCACAGGCCACAACACACAGCATTTTCATGTGGGCACAGGGAGTCAAACTCAGACCTTCTTGCAAGAGACAAAGAATTCTATGAAAATTGTAACTATGCTATAGGGCTAAGTGTACATAGCTCAAGGTAGAGCATTTGCCTAGAATGCACAAGGCTCTGAGTTTGATTTGTAGCACTAAAAAAATTTTTTGGAAACTGTACCTAATTCATAGCCAATTTTAGCTTCATTGCTCAGGAAAAAACCTCACCACTTATGACCCAGGCAATTTACAAGCCTCCACATTAGTTGGAACAAAAAAGTTAATTAAAAAGTCAGAATCACAGAGTAATATTTGAAATGAAAAATCTATTATACATGAATTATTCTAAGCATCCCTAATAGCTTATGACACAATCAAATTTACCTTGGGAAACATTCAGAAGATATTTAAAATATGAAATAAATAAAAATGCTAACAATACTGCTTTTGCTTAAAGATCAAACTGACATCCTAACCTTGTAACAAAATGTTTCAATACCTTTATGATTTGGAATGTATTCAAATAAAGAGGTAAATCTAGCAAGCATTTAGTAGTGTAGAATTAGCTGTAAAAGTAAAATAGCTTCACAGATCACTTCCTACCCTTCTATAATGCCTCTGAATAATGGCTACAAGACAAAATAAAGCAAAAAAGTACTATTTAATAGGAATCACACACGATAGGAGTTGTTTTAAGAAAAACTTTTTTGCCTCTTACCTCTCTTAAATAGTAAAAATAGTAACATTGATAGGCTAGAGAGACAGATTAACAGTTAAGGCACTTGCCTGCAAAGACAAAGGACTCAAGGTTCAATTCCCCAGGACCCACGTAAGCCAGACGCACAAGGTGGCATATACATCTGAAGTTTGTTTGCAGTGGCTGGAGACCCTGACACCCATTCTCTCTCTCTCTCTCTCTCTCCTTCTCCCCCTCTCTCTTTTTCTCTCTCAAATAAATAAATAAATAAAAATAAAAAACTGTCTTTAAAAAAAAAAAAAACTATTTTAAGAGCTGGGCATGGTGGTGCACACCTTTAAACCCAGCACTCGGGAGGCAGAGGTAGCAGGATCACCATGAATTCAAGGACACCTGAGGCTACCTAGTGAATTCCAGGGCCAGAGTGAAACCGCACCACAAGAAACCAATAAATAAATAAATATTTTAAAAAATTATTATACTGAGCTTCAATAGTTAAAAGTTATTATTGCCAATAATCTGATACCATACTAAAAATACATGGAGAAGGCCTACCTATCTCTAAAACCTATTTTTTAAAAATCAAATATGCTAAAGGAGAATCACTTTTTTTTTTGTTTGTTTTTTGTTTTTTGTTTTTTCAGGGTAGGGTCTCAGGCTGACCTGGAATTCACTACGTAGTCTCAGGGTGGCCTAGAACTCATGGCGATCCTCCTACCTCTCTGCCTCCCGAGTGCTGGGATTAAGGAGGGCACAACCACGCCTGGCAGAACCACTTCATTTTTACTCTTTCATAGATATATCCATCAATTTCTTTTTGATAATTTCTTTCTTTACCTAATACACATGTATACAAAATTCTGCTATTTTATTGACCTAAAAATTACTCTCCCTTATGAAACCTTTCAAATACCTCTATTATTAATTTTATATCTACTGACTAAATTTGCTCTCAAGTTACTATAAAAGTTTTGATTAATTGAACAAAAGAATGAGCAGTAGTATGGAGTGTAAAGCATATTAAGCACTTACTGAGCATGAAATGTGGCAACAAAAATAAGTAAGGTTTCATTACATGAACAAATTCAACAAAACATTTTTGCAAGATATATGAATACCAAAATAAGATATCACAATTTCAACACGTTTTAATTTAGCCTGTAACATTTATTTGCATATTGTTAACATAAAGGAACATACTTTTAGTGGACAACTCAGATAATTTTTAAGTATAAAAAGTGGATACAAAAGGAAACCACTTCTTAAAAAGGTTCTGTAGCCGAGAGTTATTGGTGCATGCCTTTAACCCCAGCACTCAGGAGGCAGAGGTAGGAGGATCGCTGTGAGTACAAGGCCACCCTGAGACTCCGTAATGAATTCCAGGTCAGCCTGGACTAGTGTGAAACCCTACCTTGAAAAATGAAAAAAACAAAAACAAAACAAAACAAAAAGGTTCTGTAAATAATATAAGATAGATTTTCCTTTATGACTTTGATAATTTTTATATTCCTCAAACCAGGTGAGGATAGCTTTATCTAACAAACTTAGAGAAAAAAAAAATACATATATATATATGTATATGTATACGTATATATACACCCACATACATATACATATGACAAATTATATATATGTTTCTTCAGTATATTCTAGAAATAATTATATATAAAAACAGAATATATAAGTTTTCTAAGAGTTTCAAAATATCACTGTTTATTATTTTGGAAACTCATCTGCTAATACTAACCCTTACTTCATCATAAACATGTAAGTATACTTTGTGTTCCTATACAATACTTTTGTCCACATTTTTATGTACAAGTACTTTACCATCACTTAACCATTTACACAAAATGCCTAATGGTACCAAGTAAGAATCAATTCAGCTAACATACAGGGAGAAGACTGAGACACAGAAATGCTACAGTGTTTTCCCAACACCACATATGCTGCACACAATTTCTTCACAGTAATGCAAAACCATACATGTAATCTCACATATGAACATGTACAAGTAACAAAGGAAAATAACAGCAATGGAATTTTCTACACAGCCTGATTAATTCTATACAAAGGAGTATGGTTCCAAAATCACACTTGCTAAAGATCGGGTCCTGTTGAGTTATTCAAGCGAACTTAAGACATAAACACTATATTCAGTGCAAACTTACTATGATCCAAAGCACTGAAAAAGGAATAGACAGTGAGTACAATCTATTTGTGACTAGGCAGAAGCCTTATTTAAAAGAGCTCCGTGAAGTCATGATTCAATCCTCAAGATCATAAATATTTACGTATAAGATAAATAAATCAAAATATCAAAATTAAAGTTGAAAAATATCATGTGAACATATTAAGACACAATGTACTCATAAAAATTCAATTTGGGGTGAGGTATTCTCAGACAATAATGGTGCCAACTCCAAAATAAATGTTACGCAAATAATACATATTTGCTATGAGATTATCATTAGATAGGCAAAATCCTATATAAAAGTACTTAATCCTTGAGCTGTATTCCTTAAACTGAATATATTTTAAAATAAAAATAGCATAACTCTAAAACACCTCAGGCTCTGCTTCATGCACAGTTTTTCTTAATATTTCTCAAGAATATTAAGAAAAACATTTAAATTCCATTTTCATTATCTTTTTAATACTTTTACAGATAATTTATGATGCTATTATCTTAATCAATTAAGAAAACTTTGTATATTATTTCTAGAATATTATCCTCCAAAAGACTTCTGGAAAACTCCAGATACTAGCATGATGTAACGATGTGATTAGGAATAAAAAATTTATAATAGAAGCTGATTAAATAGATTAGAAATATTAATACTATTCAAAAATCTTACCAAATTAAGAAGAAAGAGGAAACCTAGTATTTGTTATGGCTAAAATATGGGTCAGAAGTGCCCTATCACATGAGTTTTGAGGAAAAAAATGTATTCATTTCTAACAGAATGTAAAATATATGCAAAAAAAATTCAGTCTGGTAAAAATGTGTAGATCCAGCAAGGAGTGGTGGTGCATGCCTTTAATTCCAGTACTCAGGGGGCTGAGGTAGAAAAATCATTATGAGTTCAAGGCCAGTGTGAAACTAATTCTAGGTTAGCCTGGGAAAGACTCTATCTCGAAAAACCAAACAAAAGAAAGAAAGAAAGAGAGAGAGAGAGAGAGAGAGAGAGACAGACAGACAGACAGACGGTAAGTAAGAAAGAAAGAAGGAAGGAAGGAAGGAGGGAAGGAGGGAGGGAGGGAGGGAGGGAGGGAGGGAGGGAGGGAGGGAGGGAGGGAGAGGGAGAGAGAGAGAGAGAAAGAAAGAAAGAAGAAAAGAAAGAAGGAAGGAAGGAAAGAAAGAAAGAAGGAAAGAGAGAGAAAGACAGAAAGAAACAAAGAAATAAGGAAAGAGAGAAAAGAAAAACAAAAAATGTGTAGATCTTATTGCAAAAGGGCCTGAATCAATCTACTACCAAAAAAGGAAAGGGAGTACATATTCCAATTAGTTCACAAAATTAAAATGATTATCAGTAGTTCTCTTTTTCTTCATCTCTCACATTTCTTCATTCCATTCCCAAGCTCAAGGAAATTTCTCTGGATTGAATTCTCTGGGTTTATTTAGAAGCCTATCACTTTATCACTTTGCTTTCATAATTTTATGTATGCCACCATATTATGCTTACACTTAGGATTTCATTTTTGAAAAATCTATCATGATCATAAGCATTCATGTGTGTTTTCATAACTGCTAACAGCTTTATTCTAAACTCACATGAACTTAGTTTTTAGGATAGCTGCCACCAGGTTCTACATGCACTGCTTCAAAAAAAAAAAAAAAAAAATCACCAAAATCAAATAGGCTTTCTTAAGTTTGTTAAAACAGTTTTTCTTTCTTTACTGGAAATTTTGCTTTCTCCTGATCTTCTTTAATGATGAGAAAAAACCAACCTAATAAATGTATAGTTACAGGCCTTCATTTTATGAGCATAAAAATATTTCAGTGATTAAAATATAAGGCATCATTCAAAGTAAATATTTTAAATCATATAAAATAAAATAGTAGCAAATATATTTTATCAACATGGGTTTATTATTTTTGAAATGTTTACTTCTTTACCCATCCACTTAATTGAATTATAATTTACTAAAGATAACTTTTCAGAAAAGATTCCATACTATACCATACTATAAGAGCCCTGTATTTACTATCCTTTGAAAGAATGATAATTCTTTTAAATAAGCTCTTTTTGCTGACCACCCACTCCCTGACCTCTTTCATCATTTGACTAATTCCTCCATTTCCACAAAAGAGGCAAATGGTTAGAAGTCTGAGCCAAAGAACAGCCGCCATGCAATACCAGCTAAGATGCCTGGCTAGCATTATGTTTGACTTAAATAAAAAACAGTACTCAAACAAAACAAAGAAATGAAAAAGAAAAGAAAATGAAAAAGAAAACCTATCTAGGCCATCTTTTCACCTTTCTTTATTTCATAAGAGAGAAGCATTTAACACATTCACTTTGGAAAGTGGTAAGGAAGCGCTAAGGCAGCTCTTGCCAGTAAGGTCTGTCTCACTACTGCTGAGATAAACCTCAATTTTGATAATAACCTAAAAGACTTCAGTACTTTATGGTTTTATGAGATAAGATACAATTTTAATACAAGATGTCTACTTCAAATATTTCTGTGGCATCAATATATAGCGCTTGTCAACTTCTCTTTTCAGGAGAAACTTAATTCTCTTGTGCTCAAATCCAGATTGATGATCCCTCTTATTTACATCTGAACCAGAGATAGCCATGTATGTCCATTTAATGAGTGGATAAAATCTTTTCCTTAAGTACTGTTATCATTAAATAAGATTTTTTGTTGTTGTTGTTTGGTTTTTCGAGGTAGGGTCTCACTGTGGTCCAGGCTGACCTGGAATTAACTATGGAGTCTCAGGCGAACTCACAGCGATCCTCCTACTTCTGCCTCCCAAGTGCTGGGATTAAAGGCATGCGCCACCACACCCAGCAATATAAGCTTTTTATAAAGGGGCTCTGCTGTATTTTTTTTTTCTCTTTGTCTATGATGAGAAAATGATGATATGGGACTTTAATCTCTAAAGACAAGGTCTCAGCATTCAACTTACCTGACAAGATTTTCATTGTCCCCAGTTCCTTTGCAAGTTGCACACTCTGTTCTTAAGTCTTCAGCCTTGGGCTTCTTCTGCAGCACAGACTGCCTCTGCCTTCGCTCTCTTGGGACTCTTTCCTGCCACACAAATGAAACAAGCAAAACAAATCAGAAAAAGAAGGGGTCAGCAATGACTCCAAGAATGAAAGTTTCTGAGTTCAGACTGTGTAAAAAGTGCTTAACTTATTCCAACCTCATGTTTTTCTTCCTCAGGAACAAAGCTTCGTTTTCGCCCTCTTGTTCTCTGAAAGAAAATACACAAAAATATCCAATGTTTACAAAATGAATTAAATGAATTTACTCTGTTAAATGTTACTAAGTTATACTTGGAAAATTAGTGTTTTTGATTAATTCATCCATTGTATGTTGATTGGTAAAATAAATTGCAAAAACCTAATTAAACACAACTTATACATCATTTCTTTCCATTAGCGTGTACCTGATAGAAAAAAAGTGATTATAGAACTATTCTGAAGGTTCTTCTTCAGTACTCTGTACTTATATCTATCTATAAGTCACTCAAATCATTTAAATTTCCACAATTTTTTTGTTTGTTTGTTTTTTCAAGGTAGGGTCTCACTCTAGATCAGGCTGACCTGGAATTCACTATGTAGACTCAGGGTGGCCTCGAATTCATGGCGATCTTCCTACCTCTGCCTCCCCAGTGATATGTGATAACTTTCCACAACTTATCACATATCACTTCTATGGCAGCAGAAACACTAAATTGGAGTCTTCATATCAACTGCTGTTTACTTATACATGAATGCTCTCATACATGTTTGTACAATACAAGGCAACCAAAGAAAAGTAGAAGGCATAGATCTCACAAATCCTCTAATTCTAATTAAAATAAAATTAGATAAACCAAGTTATTAAAATACATATTTTTGCCAGGCATGGTGGCACATGCCTTTAATCCCAGCACTTGGAAGGCAGAGGTAGGAGGAGCACCATGAGTTTGAGGCTACCCTGAGACTACACAGTGAATTTCAGGTCACCCTGAGCTAGTGAGACCCTACCTTGAAAAATAGGTATTTCATTTAAGAAAAGGATATTTCGTAACACAATCACTATTTGGAAGAAAACATGTTTTGCTACCAGCACAGGTTATTGAATTTCTACCCCATAGCACCACCTTTGTAGACTTAGGATATGTGACTGCAGAACACTGCCCTAGAGATGGGAAAATAAAAACAGGTACCAAGATCACAAATTAAGAGAGTTGAGATGAACAAATATGAATGTCAAAGTTAGAGTAGGCATCAAACAATTCCCAACATGACTACTTTCTAATATAAATACATCAATGCTTTCTGAAGCTTCAAAATATCAAGTCCTTTCTTACACAACAGCAATGTGCTAATTTCATAATGTTTAATTAGCCCTAAATAACCAAAAGTCAGTTAAAGGCATTTGAAGCATAGTTAACTTATAGGTCATGTAGCCATTTACTTTTTTTTATTTTTATTTTTATTTTTTGTTTTTTTGAGGTAGGGTCTCACTCTAGCCCAGGCTGACCTGGAATTCACTATGTAGTCTCAGGGTGGCCTCGAACTCACGGCAATCCTCCTACCTCTGCCTCCCAAGTGCTGGGATTAAAGGTGTCCGCCACCACGCCCAGCATGTAGCCATTTACGCTTGTGTTGCAAATCAATATACATTATATTATGAAATTAACTGAGAAAAAAAGTAGAACTATAAGAATAAACTAGTATCACAAAAGACTTTTAAATGCAGGCCTTATATCTATTTTTACTTCTACAAAAATAGTAGCAAGCCGTGTTCCTCAGAGTATCATCCATGTCTCTATGTACTAGCATCCCCTAAGGCAATTATTAGAAATGCAGAAAACAGGGCTGGAGAAAGAGCTCAGTGGTTAAAGGTACTTTAATGGGTTTTGTTCCCCGGTACCTACATAAATAGCCAAATGTACAAAGTGGCTCATGTGTTTGAAGTTCGTCTGCAGTGGCAGGAGGCCCTGGCATAGCCATACTTACTCTCTTTGTCCCCTCTTTCTCCCTTTCTTGTTCTCCCAAATAAATAAAGTTATTTAAAAATAGAAAGAAATGAAGAAACTCAGGTTTATTTTAAAAGTTCAATTAGAATTTTCCTTTTAACAAGAATCTGAAGTAAGTAATACACATTAAATTTGAGAAGACTAGTTAGCATGGAAGAGTTCTTAGTGTTGACATTTATTCAAGTTCCAAGTCTATAGACTTGTCCTTTTGGCTACCTTTCTATATTATTTTGTTGTCCTTCTTAATATTAATGTTTATATTTTGCCCCAGAAAAGCTTCATCTCCAACTGGTAAGGATCATGTCATATGCACCTTTCTAAACCCAATTAGACTTAATACAATGCTTACTACATGCAAAGGATCAAGGAATTTGTTTTAATAAAATAAACTCTAACTGGTTAATTTTAAATTAATAAATGATTATACCATGTTATATAAATGCTACAAATAAAATATTGGCAAAATATATACCATTTCTGTCTCAGTAAATTATGTTAAGGAGAAAATATTTCAATCATTTATTGTAGCTTCATCATCTTCTGAAGAGAATGCTTCCAAAGCCTCTTCATCCAACCCACCTTTTAGGTAATCAAGTAGCTATATTTCACCTAACTCTAATTTTCTTTCTAACTTTCTTTTTTTGGATGTGTGGTATGGTATATAATATGGTGTGTGTACAGCATATGCACTTGCGTGTGCAGATATATACATGTTCTGCACATGTATGCAGATGGGAGAAGTAGGGTACCCTCCTCAATTGCTCATCCTCAGTTTCCTTGAGATACAGTCACTTCCTCAAAACAGAGCTGCTGGCTTTTTGGTGAGGAAGCCCTAGCAATCCTCTTGTCTCTGTTCCCCCATGTAACTGGGATTATACATCTTCATGGTCATGATCAGCTGTTTATTTGGGTGCTAGGATCAAACTCAGAAGGTCTTAGGCTGTCTCGGGTGTTCATACCTATTCACAGAGCCATCTTCTCAGTTCTGAACTATTTTAAGTATATGCTATACTGCTCCAATTTCATATTTTAAATATTTTGAGAAATTTAATTACAGGATAAGCATTCCTCATCCAAACTGCTTGAGACCAAATGTCTCAGATTTCATATTTTTAAGATTTTAGAACATCTGCATAGACTTTTCCATGAAAACACTTCTAATCCAAAATTTTTAAATATGAAACGCTCCATAATCTACATGCTCCAAAGGGATTTAAAATATTATAGCACTGACACTCAGAACATTTAAGATTTTGCAGTATTTTAGATTTCTGATTTTTGGTTTATAGATACTCAGTCTGTATTTGATACTTTTGATAAAAGGCTCAGTCTTTAATATCTGCTATGACTCTTTGGATAGAACTTTCTTCATGCTCGCATGTAGCAAGACAGAGTACTACCAGTGATTCTGTCACACAACTATGCAGTTATACTTCTCTCCATATTAATAAATTCCCTTTCAAATAACTGTATTTTATTAAACTGACACTTAAAAATGAACAAGTATATATGCAATTATCTAAATTTAAGTACATTTATTCCCAAATGGTAAGCACTCATCTAGCTATATAGTAACTTAAAACATACTATCTATCCAGCTAGAAATACAAGGTTGCCATAAAGATAGAAAATCATAACCGTCTAAGAGCTCTGGAACACTCTAGAAGAATGACTTTCTGATATCACACCAGTGAAAATTCAAAGTATCTCATATCTAATTACCATATCTTACAATTGATTTTCTTGAATGTTAAATTTAAGATGAATAATTTAATCCCAGGTAGAGGTGACTAAAAGTTTTGAGTGGGCAAATCACTTATTCGGCCTGACTACTTAAATAACAAGTTTATGATACCAAATAGATTTCTTACATGTCAATACATGTACATAACATAATTATGCCAAATGGAAAGAAAATGCAATTGAACACTCTACTATCTGTAATATGGTATCCCCATACAGCACAGTGACTAACGTTCTGTTGACAAAAGCAACTGACAGAATATTCCCACAGCATTCATCAAGTAGCTATCACATTCCTTAAAATATTTAATCCAAACAGAACCTCTCAAAATACCAGGTCATCTAAACAAGAAAAATTTAAGAACTATAGATTTTTTTTTTTGTTATAATAAAGTGGTAGCAATAAAAGCACAAAAACTCTGGGATGGAGAGATGGTTTAGTGGTTAAGTGCTTGCCTGTGAAGCCTAAGGACCCCAGTTCCAGGCTCAGTTCCCCAAGACCCATGTTAGCCAGATGCACAAGGGGGTACACCCATCTGGAGTTCATTTGCAGTGGCTGGAGGCCCTGGCGTGCCCATTCTCTGTCTTTCTCCCTCTCTCTCTCTCTCTGCCTCTTTCTCTTTGTCACTCTCAAATAAATAAATAAGAACGAACCAAAAAAAAAATTTTTAAAGCACAAAACTAATTTTTTTTTTCGAGGTAGGGTTTCACTCTAGCCCAGGCTGACCTGGAATTCACTATGTAGTCTCAGGGTGGCCTCGAACTCATGGCTATTCTCCTACTACCTCTGCCTCCCAAGTGCTGGGATTAAAGGCATGTACCACCATGCACAGCTCAGAAACTGTTTTAAAACAACAAAAAAAAAAAAAAAAAAAAAAACTGCCTAAATTCATGATTAAAAAGGTATTCTGAAAAGTGGTGACCCAGAGTGGATAAGTCAACCTAAGTTTTTATGGAGCACAAATATTGCAAAAAAGCAAAAAGAAAAACAACTACATTTGTTTTTTCATATAGCACATTATAATTATCAAAGAGCTTGCCTCATTTCAAGTGTATACAAGTATCCACAAGAAAACAGCTACTTCATAATATACGTTGTGGGCAACACAAACTAAATTACAAATAAAATAAGGAAAGCAGCAGGATGAAACAGGATGAACTTCACTTAAACTATATGTCTTTCATCATGTAATACAAACACACTATCTAAAAATTCCAAATAACTCATCAATTAAGGGTTCAATTCCAAATTATGGTGCATTTTATAAGTAGTCATTAAGTTATTAATAATAAAGGAAAGTTTAAAACACACTCAAATCCTTGACATGTTCTTGTTTTTGTTTTTAATTGTTTTCTTGCTTTTTAGAGCTTGGTTTGCTTAGGAAAAGCTGATTACCTCAGCCACTTAGATTACCTGGCTCTTGGTCTGTCTATAGTGTATTTACTTGCAAAGATGTTATAAGACATACAGACAATACACTTGAATGATAATGAATACAATATATCTAAACTGGAAAAGAATAAAGCTATTTTAATAACCAAGCACCACTTTAATAAATTCTTTAGAACAAGTATTACTCGAATTATAACTAAGTAAAATTAATGATGATTGTCCCAGGACTAGAATAATTTATCTGACAAATGAATAAACTTCAAAACAAAATAACAGTGCTTCAGTATCTTTAATAGTATTAAATTGGTCTTAATATACTTACTGGTGTGTTTCTATTATATCTCTATTATATAGTTTAATGACAAGTCAACATACAAATAGGTCATATATGGTTAAATAAAAAAAATGCCTTGGCAGGGCGTGGTGGCACACGGTTTTAACCCGAACACTCAGGAGGCACAGGTAGGAGGATCACCACAAATTCGAGGCCACCCTGAGACTACAGAGTGAATTCCAGGTCAGCCTGAGCTATATTGAACTACCCCCAAAAAATGCTCCTTTATGTAGTTGATATCATAGAGAAAACATAGTCATGGTGAGCAAAATTACAACTTCAGTATTTATTAGGACAATTAAGTAAAACCCTGCAAACCTCTGTCAATCTACAGAGCAAGATTTATGGTGTGGAATAAGATGTCAGTAGCGTGTTGGCAGCTATTTAAAATATTTCAATGTACAGTTAATTGACATGTGTGTGAATTTACTTAAAAAATTTAGTTTTGGGCTGGAGAGATGGCTTAGTGGTTAAGGAGTTTGCCTGCAAAGCCAAAGGATCCCGGTTCAATTCCCCAGGACCCACGTAAGCCAGATGCACAAGGAGGCACATGCGTCTGGAGTTCCTTTGCAGTGGCTGTATGCCCTAGCACGCACATTCTCTCTCTCTCTCTCAAATAAATAAAATATATTTTTAAAAAATTTAGTTTTCAACTAGAAAACTTTACCAAAAACACACCATAATATTGAAAAGCATTTTTAAAGAGGTTAGGTACATATGAAATAAGATGAGAACACAGTACCACCTGTTTCTGCTGGCTGTCCACAAGGAGCAGATAAGAGATCACAAAAGTGGGATTTTTCCATCTGGTGAACTGGATGTGGAGTTTATTTTTAATGTAATTTAATTTACACTGACAGCATTATGAAAATAAATGGAAGAATATGAAGGAAATCATGACAAATTTGGTTTGACTACTACTTGTACCTGTACAAATATGTTTTACATGATTAAGAAATGTTCTGCTGCCAGGCATGGTAGCACACACCTTTAATCCCAGCACTTGGGAGGCAGAGGTAGGATGGGCATGAGTTCGGGGCCACTGTGAGACTACATAGTGAATTCCAGGTCAGCCTGAGCTAGCATGAAACCCCACCTGGAAAAACAAAAAAATGTTTTGTGAAACACTTTTCATAGAATACAGTATATACAAAATAGGTAAAATCTTAGCATTCCTTCTGTCCTTGTCCAATGGGGAGGAAGATTACAAAAAGGAATGACACAGGTAAGATGCCAGCAGGAAGCCCATCACTATGTACAATAACTTAGAAAGAATGGTGGTACATGCCTTTAATCCTAGCAATGGGGGAGAACAGAAGATCATTATGAGTTTGAGTTCAGTCTGGGACTACAGAATGAGTTCCAGGTCAGCCTGGGCTAGAATGAAAACAAACACACCCCCTCAAGAAAAATAAATAAATAAATAAAAACACCTTGGGAGCTCAGTGGTCAAAGGCACTTACTTGCAAAGCCAGATGATCTGGATTTAACTCCACAGTACCCACGTAAAGCTAGATACACTAAGTGTCATATGCATCTGCAGTTTGTTTGCATAGTATGATGTACTGGCACACCTATTCTCATATTTTCTCTCATACACACACACACACACACACATACACACACTCTCTCTCTCCCTCTCTCCCCCCTTATAAATTAATGACATTATTTAAAAATAAAAAGAAGAAAAAGAAAACAAGGCAGGCGTGGTGATACATGCCTACTTTAGTCCCAGGACTCAGCAGGCAGAGGTAGAAGGGTCAGCGTGAGTTTGAAGCCAGCCTGGGACTACATAGTGAGTTCCAGGTCAGCCTAGGCTAAAGTAACACATCCCACCTCAAAAAAAAAAAAAAAAAAAAAGGAAGGAAGGGGAAAAAAGGAAGGGAGGGAGGGAGGGAAGGAAGGAGGGAAGGGAAGAAACACAAACAAGAAAGATATAAATAAATAAAGAAGTTTGAACCCAAGTTTTAAAAATGAATTAAGGTGTAGCCACAAATTTGGAGAACTGAAGAAGAGGCATAGAGAAACTGATGAGGTACTTAGGGTGGGAAACACTAATCTAGACCCAAACGGCAATGGTACCATAAAATTCTACTTCCTAAAAGGGAGACCGTATGGCTGAACCTTCACCAGGTCCTTACAGGAAACACCTGAACCACAGACACTGGAGAGGGTAGGATCAAGTCTAACCTAAATCTTCTACATCTTCCCTCTCCCTCTCTCTCTTCTCTTCTCTCTAACTCTTGTATATTAGTTATCTTTTTCCTCATTTTCTTAGTGGGCACTGACCTGTAACTCCCAGTACCAGCATGGGGCTACCATCCACAATGAGCTTTTGATCAGAGAAACCTACAAGGTTTCCTAAAAGAATGACAGATTTCTGTCAGAGTACTTGATGACCCACCAAAGGTTAGTTGCTGAAGACACCATATGCAGCTGACACGTAAAATGGAATGGCATGGCTGGAAGCCAGGAGAGAGTCAGTTCCCAGAGAGTCAGCATATCTAGTGCCAGAAGGTGCTACATGGGTAACTGAGGGAAAATGACCAATATCTGTCCAAGCAACACATGGTATAACCTACTTAACAACAAATAACCTGTTGTGATGTCCACACAAGTGCAATAGTGGCACACAGCCATGGTGGGGAACCAACTGCTCTTGATTTAGCTAACTGATCCCCTCAGTGGTACAGGACCCATAGCTGGAGCTGGGAAACAAGTCAGAACCATATCCAAACATAAGCCCACTCTCCAATGTCAATCATGGGCTACAAGAGGGCCTACACCTATTAAACTCTCTATAAAAAAGTAAGGGTTATCTCATTTGTCCTGGTGCTAACTTATTTTCCGTTGGAGAATCTGCTTCTCTTTTTCAGATAGATGCAGATCCTAAAGAGAGAGCCACTGCATCATATCTCAAAAGGGCCCCGGCTGAAACTAAGGAAAATTGGTGAAACAAGCAAGGGTGCTGTTTTCCTGATGAACCGGATACCAGCACAAGGGGGAAGGAGACCAACACAGAGAAAAATCAACTCCTACCAAATCAGAGAGCTAGAGCCTCAGAGGCCCCCAACACCTCATCACTGAAGCAGACCAAAAATGAACCCAACATGGCTCAGGGAAATTTTGTGGAAGAGGGGGCAGAAAGAATGTCAGAGCCACATGTTGCAGAGACATTTATCATACCAATAACTGGGCTAACTCCACAATGCACGACCCATATACCTCAACAAGGAGGGGCCAATGGGGAGGGGTTATGTCACAGATGAGTCTAATAATGGTACCAAACTGCCTATATTTGCTGAATAGAAAACTAATAAAAACAAATTTTGAAAAGAAAGATATAAATAAACAAAATGAAGAGGAGCGTATAAACTGGCCTTTATTGTTCAGTGTCAAAAGAAGGAAGCACATGAAGCATGTGTTTAATTCCTTTACCAAAATAATTATCCTAACAACAGTGAGCTCTGGAAAACCACAGGGTTTTCAGTCAAGGCTGCTCAGATATATTTTGTCCACTGCAGTTATTGAGTAATATATGAAATACATCAACTACGATGAGAATCCATGATTCAGGGAAAACCAATCTCAGAACTTCAAAGGAAGCAGATGATGCTACATGTGAGAGTGTGTCAGAGTAGGCAAAGTGGCCGCAGGCAGTCCTCTGGCAATGGTACAAAAGATGAAAAGTCATTGGATGACATGCAGGGTAAAGAAAAGAGGGAAAAAAGAACCTGAAAGCTTTCAAGTTACATTAAAGTTATTAGAAAATATGCTCAAATACAAACATCATTTTTTAAAGTAACTTCAAAAGGGATATGGACAAGCTAATTTATATTTTCTTCAAAAGCAATTTCCTTTCCTAAAATGAAGTAAGTTCCTTCATAAAAAACAATGCAACAAAACTGTCAGCAAAGTAAGACACTTAAGCAGAAGTATTTGAGGTTACCTTACAGTAGTTTTACAGATTCATCCATGAACTACAAACACACACATGGAGAATGTCACCAACCACTCCATCCTGTTTTCACCTACTAGTAGGTTCCATGAGTCCACTGGTATCCAACCACATGCTATATATATAATCACTTTATAAGTATGACTAGGATAGAATATAAAAATAAAATCTTAAGCCAGGCATGGTGGCACACACCTTTAATCCCAGCACCCAGGAGGCAGAGGTAGGAGGACTGCTATGACTTCAAGGCCACCCTGAGACTCCATAGTGAATTCCAGGTCAGCCTGGGCTAGAGTGAGACCCTACCTCAAAAAACCCAAAATAAATAAATAAAATAGAATCTTTCCAGGGCTGGAGAGATAGATTAGCAGTTAAGGTACTTGCCTGAAAAGCCTAAAGATCCAGGTTCGATTCCCTAGTGCCCAAGTAAGCCAGATGTACATGGTGGTACATGTGTCTGGAGTTCATTTGCAGTGGCTGGAGGCCCTGTTATGTCCATGCTTGCTCTGTCTGCCTCTTTCTCTCTCAAAATAAATAAATAAACTAAAAGTTTTATAGTCTTTCCAGGCACAGTGGCACACAACTTTAATCCTAGCACTTAGAGAGCAGAGGCAAGGAGCATCACGGTAAGTTCTAGGTCAGCCTGGCTAGAGTGAGATCCTGCCTCAAAATACCAAATAAGGAGCTGGAAAATGGCTTGATGGTTAAGGTACATGCCTGCAAACCCAAAGGATGCAGGTTCCATTCCCTAGTATCCATGCAAGCTAGATATACAATATATAAGGTAGCACATGCATCTAGAGTTTGCAGTGGCTAGAGGCCCTGGTGCACCCATAGTCTCTCTACCTGCTGCTCCCTCAAATAAATTAATAAAAATATAAGTATAAAAATACCAAATAAATAGATAAATAAGGTCTTATAGTACTCAGACCTTCTAACTTTTCAATTTATTTATCAAAGTTGCTCTTAAATATAATAGTTACATTTGAAAATAATTAATACCGATGTTAACTCTATTGCTACATTAAAATAGATATGGAAGCAAAATGTCTAACAAAAATTTTTAAAACACTGTAAGATACAAATTTTTTAATCTTAGAAACAGCTCAAATAGCATAGCACTGGTAAGAAAAAGCAAGAGGATAAAAAAAAATGAAGGATAATAAAAGCATAAACAGGATTCTGGGGCTGGAGAGATGGCTTAGTGGTTAAGCGCTTGCCTGTGATGCCTAAGGACCCAGCTCGAGGCTCAATTCCCCAGGACCCACATTAGCCAGATGCACAAGGGGTTGCACGCGTCTGAAGTTTGTAGTGATTGGGGGCCCTGAAGCACCCATTTTTTCTTTCTCTTTGCCTCTTTCTCTCTCTGTCCCTCTCAATTAAATAAATAAAAATAAACAAAAACACGGGTACTGGTCTGGAAAAGGGCCAACTATAAATTGAAATTAAGAGAATTTAGACTTAATCATGGCGTTTTCAAACATATCTTTAACTTTAAAAAGATTATCTCAGGCATGCCTGCAAAGCCAAAGCACCCAGGTTCAATTCCCCAGGACCCATGTTAGCCAGATGCACAAGGGGATGCATGTAGTCTGGAGTTCATTTGCAGTGGCTGGAGACCCTGGTGCATCCATTCTCTCTCCCTTCCTCTCTCTCTCTCTCCCTCCCTCCCTCCCCCTCCCTCTTTCTCTGTCAAATAAATAAAAACAGAATATTAAAATAAAAAGATTATCTCATTTAATAATTGCTTTAATTAATGGATATATGTACATATACATGTATGTGTTCTGTTCCACTCACTCACTCACTCACTCACTCATATAGTGCTGGGAATTAAATCTGGAGCCTTGAGCTAAGTAAACACCCTACCAGAGTGTTGTTTTTGCAACCCTGACTAACGAATTTGACTGTCTCTTTACCCAATATAGAATATGTTTCAGGGCTGGAAAGATGGCTTAGCGGTTAAGTGCTTGCCTGTGAAGCCTAAGGACCCCGGTTCGAGGCTCAATTCCCTAGGACCCAAGTTAGCCAGATGCACAAGGGGGCACATGCTTCTGAAATTCGTTTGCAGTGGCTGGAGGCCATGGTGTGCCCATTCTCTCTCCCTCCCTCCCTCCCTCCCTCCTTCCCTCTCTCACTCTCTCTCTCTCTCTCTCTCTCTCTGCCACCTTCAAATAAATAAATAAACATAAAACAAAAAAAAAATTTAAAAAAGAGAAAATGTTTCAGAGCCATGCATGTTGATGCACACCTTTAATCCCAGCATTCAGGAGGCAGAGGTAGGAGGATCACCATGAATTTGAAGCCACCCTGACACTACAGTGAATTCCAGGTCAGCCTGGGCTAGAGTGAGACCCTACCTCAAAGTCCCCCCTCCAAAAAAAGTTTCAAACATCACTGACAGTTACATGTCTTCACTACTTCAAAGAAAAAGGCAGAATAACTCCTACATGAACCTCTTAGAGGCTGTCTGCCTTAAGCAAAATTACTTAATACCTATTGCTTAGCTTCCTTCTTTAAAATGGCAGTAAGTAATTACTTTAAATGAGAGGTGTGAAAACTGAATTGATAAAAGTAAGTAGTAAACACCAATAAAGTAAAAATTAACTCAATCCTTTAATTCTTTCAAGTTAGCCCTCCTCTTTATATACATGAATAAAACAGAATAATGCTTGCTATGATGCTGAAATAACTAGAAACAGAGTACTTGTATAATCAAACCAAGGTGTAATCTCTCAAGCTGAAAAGAGCACACAAGGAATTTTCTAAAGCCAGATTATTCCTCTTTTACTTGCTAATATTTAAATAATTTTAAGTTATTTGAACTATTCCCATATTTCATAGATCTCATTCATGATGTTTTTTTAAAAATTTTTTTGTTCATTTTTTATTTATTTATTTGAGAGCGACAGAGAGAAAGACAGATAGAGGGAGAGAGAGAGAATGGGCGCGCCAGGGCTTCCAGCCACTGCAAACGAACTCCAGATGCGTGCACCCCCTTGTGCATCTGGCTAACGTGGGACCTGGGGAAGCGAGCCTCAAACCGGGGTCCTTAGGCTTCACAGGCAAGCACTTAACCGCTAAGCCATCTCTCCAGCCCTCATTCATGATGTTTTTATCTTTTTTTTTTTTTAATGAAAAAGCTAAAAAAAATGTTTACTATTCAAAATTCAAAATATGCAACCTAATAGATAGGTCAAAGTACATGAAGTTGGAAAAGAAGCTAAAGGAAAATTTGTCTTTAATTACAGCTTAAATTTCTTAGAGCAAAAAAGAACACAACTATGATTATGATTATATTTTAACATAAATAATTCTACCACTCATAGTGATATATTCCAAAAAACAGATAGTATCCTAACAATTAAATATGAACTGATGTTAAAGTATAGAGCAAAGGATACATGTTTTAAAGGAGGGGTGCTTTCTAAAACACAGTACTTCTTTCTTTTACTTGGAATTATTCTTTTAAGTCACCATTTAGAATAATAAATTTTATCACTGTAATTTTTAAAATTAACTTCTCTGGCTGACCACATAGAAGGAAAAACGTCATACCGAGGCTGCTCATGTTGCACAGCATTTATTTTATTGAAACTACAATCTCAAAATATGCTATAGTATTTGATAAATCCTTATTCAGGAAACCAGAATAGAATGAAATGAAAAATGACTTGTCTCAGTAGCCAAATAACACAAGTATGGTAAAGCCTGCTGAACCATTTATTCCCTCTTGATAAATGCAAAACTTCCTGTCAGCATGAAAAAGTAGATGCCATTTTTCTAACATTGTTTGCACATGTAGGTACTACAATAAGAGGGTCACATCCATCAGCTTATTTCTCTTAATTCTGATAAAATCAGGTAAAGAAATTTTTTAAAAATGTTGCTTAATCAAAAGAAGTGAGTTACAATAAACTAAATGTTTTGGTAGCTATAGAGAAAACAAGTAAGGAGTATATTCTTCTTCATACTCACTCTAAATAGAATAGCATGCATTATTTTCTCTCCCCAGCCAGAACAGTTTTCACAGTGCCCACAATTTGGGGGGGGGGAAATACACAGAAAAATAAATGAGCATACACTAAGCTAGCAGTTCACATATGGGCATGTAACTAATGTACTTAATGACTTACTGCTTTTTACATATCAATTTCCTCAAAATTACCTGTGGTGGTTTGATTCAGGTGTCCCCCATAAACTTAAGTGTTCTGAACGCTAGATTCCCAGCTGACAGAGATTTGGGAATTAACACCTCCTGGAGGAAGTGTATTGTTGGGGGCAGGCTTATGGGTGTTATGGCCAGCTTCCCAAGGCCAGTATTTGGCACACTCTACTGTTGCTATGGTGCAATTTATGTAGGCCAGGGAGTGATGTCCACCCTCTGCTCATGCCATCATCTTCCCCTGCCATCATGGAGCTTCCTTCCCCTCAAGCCTGTTTGGTTGGGTGATTTCTACCAAAAATTTAACACATTGCTCTAGTAATCTCAATTGGCTATCTTTGAAAAATACAATGAGGAACCCTATGTTGCAATGGAGGTTAGGACCATGAGACATCTGCCAAGAAAAGTGATAGCCTCAGGGCAGATCTAGCCCAGGAAAGAAGCTATAAGTAGCACAGCCTTTGTGGAGCCCAGATGATTCCATCAGAAGTCCAAGATACAGGACATAGAGATGAAGATTTGATGCTTGCTCAGCTGCGATTCAGTGATGTGGTAGTCCCATCTTTCCTTGCTATGCACCATTCTTTCCTTTGGAATGGGAATGTTTACTCTGTGCCATCATGTGTTGGAAGTATGTAAACAATGTTTTGATTTTACAGGACTCACAAAAGAATGTTCTGAGAGTTCAGACTTTTCCTTCTGAGGCAGAGTCTCACTCTAACCCAAGCGCACCTGGAACTCACTCTGTAGCCCCAGGTACGCCTTGAACTCAGAATACCATGCCAAGCTATATATATATTTTGATTATTTATTTGCAAGAGGGGGAGAAAGAGAGAGAGAAACAGACAAAGAGAGAAAATAAAACTACGATGACATAAAATGCCAAAAGGTACAAAATAGAAGGGTTGAAATTATTACCAAAAGAAACAATGTAACAGGTCTTACTCAAAATATAACAATTAAAGAAAACTAATAATGATTTAATAAATAAATCTGATGATTTAAAATGTCTACAAAATGTTGTATTATTTTGGGATGGAGAACTGGAAGGGTATGTTGTGATTACTCTATATGCACATGAAAGTAAAATTTTCTTTAAAAGTTTCAAAACATATTAATACTAGTATAAAATATACTACACATTCATCAGTAATGGCAGAAAATAAAAACTTGACAAAAATACAACCACTACACTTAAATATCAAAAAAACTCAAAACTGCATTAAAATGAAGTGTACACCAGATATAGTAGCACACATACCTAGGATCCCAGCACTTGGGAGGCTGAGGCAGCAGGACTATAAATTTAAGGACAGCACGTGCTACATAGCAAAACTTTGTCTCAAGAAAGAAAAGAAATATTTTATACTAGTGGGTATTACAAAAGAAACTATTTCAATGGATCTATTTAAGTCACCCAAACAAATTATCCCAATGACCTATAAGAAAGCCACTCTCAGATCTGCCTCATTAATTACATGAGCAAATAAAATTGAATGAAATAATCTAAATCACTGTTTCTTAAATAAAATATTTCAAATGGGGTTACTATGAGGTCAAAATAGGGGTTTCTGTGAGTCTAAATAAAGAAATGTTTGATATTGTATCTCCACGTTAAGGAAAAATCAAAGGCTCTCTAAAATGGAACAAGTGACAAAGCAAATAATGACAACTGACCCTAAATATTATATATGTATCTTTCTTTCTTTTTTTAGCTTTTCAAGGTATGGTCTCACTCTATTGCTCTAGCCCAGGCATTCTAAACTGGCATTCACTATGTATTATCAGGAAGGTGGCCTCGAACTCACAGCAATCCTCCTACCTTTGCCTCCCAAGTACTGGGATTAAAGGCGTGTAGCAACACACCCAGCATTTTGCATCTTTCTTAAGGAGAGACAGATTTTTTGAAAAATGCCCACCTTTAGATCAAAGCAGTAAAGAAAATTTGTCCAACCCTAAGAATTTATAACTGTAAGCAAATCCTCATGGGTTTGAGGTGATGTACTGAACACACACACCATCCTTGCTAGAGTGATACCCTATCCTGAAAAACCAAAATAAACAAAATAAAATAGTCTCAGGGGATGGAGGGATGGCTTAGTGGTTAAAGTACTTGCCTACAAAGCCAAAGGACCCAGGTTCAATTCTCAAGGACCCCCGTAAGCCAAATGTACAAAGTGATACATGCACGTGGAGTTCATTTGCAGTGGCTGGAGGCCCTGGCACACTTACTCATTTTCTCTCTCTCTCTCTTTCTACACACCACCCCCCGCCCCCAGCTGGCAGCAAATAAATAAAATAGTCTTGGATTGGGAGTGATCCTCAGGCACCTGATAATAACAAACAGAAATGCTTCCTGGAAAAATTCTTTAAATCTCAACTGCAAAGTATTTTCACTAAGACAGAAGTATTAGCCAATAATTTATATACACATTCCATGAAAAGACAATATGGCTGACCCAAAAGCATAACAAATAGGTACTGAAATTATTAGTTTGGAGAGCAACCCATTTTCTTCATGCATTACTTTGGAAGGCATTACAAAACAAGTTTAATGGACAGTTTATGAAACAACAAGATCATTATCCATTATTGGTATGAGTATGGCAGGTGTGAGAAACAGATGTGGTGATCTAACAAAACTGAAGGACAAATATGCTATAACTTGGTCTATAAATCTATATAGTCTAACTCCTGTTACCATACTGCAGAAGACATTTACTACAAAACCAAGGAATTAAGTCAAACTGTGTATCATTGAAATAAAGTAGAAAACTAGATAATGATCTATCCTTTTAATAGAAAATTCTCGATAAAAACAAATGAACTTCAAATACATGGTTCAGTATGCATAATCAAATCAATACCATGTTGATCACAGCATAAAGTTACAGAAGAAAAAAGTTTGACTCCATTCATACAAAACTCGAAATCTTGGGCTAAAGAGATGGCTTAGCGGTTAAGCGCTTGCCTGTGAAGCCTAAGGACCCACTTCGAGGCTCGATTCTCCAGGACCCACATTAGCCAGATGCACAAGGGGCGCACGCATCTGGAGTTCGTTTGCAGTGGCTAGAAGCCCTGGAGCGCCCATTCTTTCCCTCTCTCTCCCTTCCTCCCTCTATCTACCTCTTTCTGTCTCTGTCACTCAAATAAATAAATAAAAATGAACAAAAAAAAAATTTTTTTAAGTCAAAATGTCATAGTAAACAAAGTTCATTGTTAAAAGAAAAAACAACTCGAAATCTGGGCTGGGGAACGGCTCAGCAATTAAAGGTACTTGCTTGTAAAGCCTGCCAACCAAGAGTTCAATTCCCCAGTACCCATGTGTGATGGTTAAGGTGTTGTCAACTTGATCTGTTTAGTAATCCACAGAAATCCCTTTCAGGTGGGTCCCTCAAGTGGCTTCCAGGAAGGATTAACTGAATGAGAAAGTCCTTCCCCAGAGTGAGCCCATCCCCCAGAGCAGGTGGCCCCTCTCAGAGGGGAACTTTATATAAGGAAGCTCTGGAGGCAGGCACAGTGGCACACGCCTTTAATCCCAGTACTTGGGAGGCAGAGGTAGGAGGATCACCATGAGTTGCAAGCCACTCTGAGACTATATAGTGAATTTCAGGTCAGCCTGGGCCAGAGTGAGAACCTACCTCGAAAAGCCAAAAAACAAGGAAGCCCTGGATGAAAAGAGTCCCTTCCTTCTTCCACTTGGCTGCTGGGGCTGCTTGCTGCCTTCTAGTGTGGATTAAAGATCAGCGCAGACTGAAGACCAGCATCAACTGAAGGTCTGTGTAGATTGAAAACCATCTGCTGCTCAGGAAGCCTCCAGACCTTTACTGCCAGATTGGGAGGACTGGAATTGCTAAGGCATCTGGCCATGTGGAATGAGAGCTACACAGTTCCTTGATTCTCGGGCCGGCAACTGCTACTGGACTACTGTAAACTAATCCAATAAATTCCCTTTTTAATGTAATTCATTCTAGCAGCTCTGTTCCTATAGAGAACCCTGACTAATACACCATGTAAAGCCAGATGCACAAAGTATTACATGCATCTGGAGTTTATATGCAGCAGCAAGAGGCTCTGGTGTGCCCACAAGTGTCTGTCTGTCTCTGTCTCTCTTACTCTCAAATAAATAAATATATTTAAAAGCTCAAAAACTAAAAGAGTAAGTTCTGTACTGCTTATAAATATACAGACTGAAACAATTATAAGAAAAATTATTAGAGAATGAGAAATATAAGGCTGAAGAGAGAAATGAGCTCTTAGGTGAGACTGCTGAGGAAGTCACTCAACACTTTATGTTCTCTCTTTTAACCTGACTGGTGGCTATGCTGGTGCTCCTTATTATGCTTTCACCACCACACAAACTATACTTTCAGCTAAATATACATCTGAACAAAAAACATAAAAAATAAATTCATAGATATAACCAATAGCAACAGACATGCTTATTTGACTCTCAAAAATATGCCTACCCTTTGTCTTTCTCACTTTCTTAAACTCTGACCTCAGAATACTATGAATAAGAAGAATAAACTGATCGAAATGGGGACGGGATATGATGGAGAATGGAATTTCAAAAGGGAAAGTGGGGGGAGGGAAGGTATTACCATGGGATATTTTTTATAATCATGGAAGTTAATAAAAATTTGAAAAAGAAAAACAGATGAAGTAAGGAATAAATACCGTGTTTCTTATTGGAATCTTCTTGGGCTCTGGTGGCACATCCTGTGGAACAAATTTCACTGGTTCCTTAATCTGCCTCCTTGACCGTTTGGTTCCATCTGGCAAAGTTTCCATGGCCATGTCCGCTTCCAGGTCACTGCTCCCTGCTTGGTCACATTCTGAGCATTGCCTGCACAAAATTTTTAATAAGAAAGTTCATAGATTTATTATGCTCTGGTTTAGCTATAATATCTATAAATGGAAAGTCCATGTATGAATATATATATGAGTGTGTGTAAGTATGAATGTGTTTATGTATGTACATATATCCACATAGGTATTTATTCACACATATAGTGTGATAATGACTAAACAGAAATATACACATACTTCTCCCAGAATGACCATAAGTATTACATACAATGCAGTTCAATGTCTGTCTCTATTATAAGAACACATGCACCAATGGTATATGTTTACATGAACCAACATCAGTAATTCAGCACTGAATAAAGAGGTAGTTTCCTTTAGGAAATTATGATGTTTTTCTTATGTAACATCAGACAAAGTCACAATCCTTCATGGATTCTCATTCTAACACTTTTTAAACGTAGTGTCAAACTATAGAAAACATATTCCCTTAAGAAAATGATATGGGAAGTCTACAGAATGTTGAAAAAAACAGGAAAATCTAAGATTTTTCTATTGCAAATCAATACCTAGAAAAGTTTATATTGACATTTATCATTATCCATCTCAAAAACATATGTGTTATTAAAGTTTAATATTCATATTCTTTAAAGTTAATTCAAAAGAATGATCAAAAAGTAATTTTAGCAAGGCATGGTGGGGTATACCATGAATCCCAGCACTTGGGAGACTGAGGTAGAAGGCCCACTATGAGTTTCAGGCCAACCTGAGAATACATAGTGAATTCCAGACCAGCCTGGGCTAAAGAAAGACCCTACCTTGAGCCCCTGCCCCCGAAAAAAAAAAAAAAGTAATTTTAGACAGGCATGGTAGCACATGCCTTTAATCCCAACACTCAGGAGGCAAAAGTAGGGGGATGATCTGGAGTTCAAAGCCAGCCTAGAACCACAGAGAAAATTCCAGGTGAGCCTGGGCTAGAGTGAGACCCTACCTTAAAATTATAGAACAAGCCAGGCATGGTGACACACACCTTTAATTCCAGCATTCGGAAGGCAGAGGTATGTGGATCGCCATGAGTTTGAGGGCACCCTGAGACTACATAGTGAATTCCAGGTCAGCCTGAGCTAGAGTGAGACCCTACCTTGGAAAACAAAAAAAACAAACAAAAAATTATAATAAAAAACAGAAAGCAGCCGGGCGTGGTGGCGCACGCCTTTAATCCCAGATGGAGATAAGGTTTATTTTGGCCATCAAATGTCCTAGCCCATGGTCAGTTGGCTCTATTGCTGTGGATCTGAGGCAAGGCAAAAAGTCATGACAGGAAGCCGGGCGTGGTGGCGCACGCCTTTAATCCTAGCACTCGCGAGGCAGAGGTAGGAGGATTGCCATGAGTTCAAGGCCACCCTGAGATGACAGAGTTAATTCCAGGTCAGCCTGGACAGAGTGAAACCCTACCTCGAAAAAAAAAAAAAAAAAAAAAAAAAAACAGAAAACAATAAAGGGTAATTTTGCAAAAGTCTAATTTATAGTAGTAATCACCATATAATAATAAAATCATTTTACATTATTTTACATGTGTTATATAAGTACCTCAGATTATAACTAATGTTTCATTAGATATTTTAAAGCTTTATCATTTAATTCCTACCTCATCAAAATTTGTATCTTTTACTCAATATTGAAAACTTGATATCCAAGTTAAAGTAACAGCTTTAAAGTATGAGTGTTATTTGTTTGGTTAATGCAATTAACCAAACATTAACTGCTAAAATATAAATTAGAAACTAAAATGTTAAATACTTTAAAATTCCCATTTAAGCATAATATGATAGCAAAATATTAGCTGAACAAAGGAAAAAATGACCAGAAGAGAACCACAGAGATGAATTTTCTAATGTATTTCTAATGTATTACTTAGAAATTCTTATGCTAGCTCAACCAGGCACTTTATTCCTTAGATGTAAAGTTACCTCCAAAATAAACATAAACCTAACCTGCAAATACACTAAATTGTTCTTGCATTCATCCCAAATGAAAATATCACAAATCAATAAAGCAGGAAGTAAATATCTGACAAAAACCTAGAATCAGAATGGTGAATATATTCTGAAAAAAATCTACTAGAAAAACTAAGTTATGAAACCCCCAGAAATGTTAGATATTTCTAAAAATAGTAAAGCACCGCAGCCATTTAAATTTTTTGTTTATTATTTTTATTTATTTATTTTAGAGTGACAGACGGAGAAAGAGGCAGGGGGAGAGAGAGAGGGAGAGAGAGAGAGAGAATGGGCGCGCCTGGACCTCCAGGGCCTCCAGCCATTGCAGACAAACTCCAGATGCGTGCGCCCCCTTATGCATCTGGCTAACAGGGGTCCTGGGGAGTTGAGCCTCAAACCAGGATCCTTAGGCTTCACAGGCAAGCACTTAAACGCTAAGCTATCTCTCCAGCCCACCACAGCCATTTAAAAATATATATACCTAAGATATAAAATTATGTTGCAAAAAGAACCAACTGCTCAGCTTCTCAGCTTTAAAATATGCAACTAAATTAATCCCTTGTGTATACAGATTGAATGAAATGTCGTGAATGTTTCTTAAACACTGCAATCCACTTAAAAAAATATATCAATTCTCAAGATACAGAAACAAGTACTTTTGTGTGAATCATTGTGTCCTTTTAAAAATGATGACGGCAATCCCAGCAAGGTAGCAGGATTTCTGTCAGTTCAAGTTCACCCTGAGACTACATTTTGAATTTTAGGTCAGCTTGGGCTACAACAAGACCACACCTCAAACCTCCCACCCCAAAAAGGAAATATTTTGTTTCATTTCTCTTTTTTATAACTATTACTCATCACTACAACATTCTGGAATTATGCTCAATGCCATTCCTAACAAAAATAATACATTTAAGTAACAAAGAAATTTGCTCTGCAACACCCCAACAACAGAAATATTACGCCCTAAACCTCCAAGACATTGAACAACTCAGAAAAATCAAGAGAACCTTGTAACTACCAATAAGACCTCACTGTTTCAAACTTCAAGGAAACTGCTATATGATTCATGTCACATGTACATAGATACCACATCTCTTTAACACAATCTATCAACCACTGTAGTGTCTACCTTATAAATATTCTTTGAGATGCCAACAGACAGGCAGGCTGGGGAGATAGTTCAGATGGTAAAGAGATCACCTTGCAAGCATGAGTATCTGAGTTCAATCTCCAGTACCTACGGTGTTGTGCTGTCACCAGAGCACTGGGAATCACTAGCCAGCTAGCCTAACCTAACTGGTGAGTTTCAGACACATCAGAGATTATGTGTCCAAGGAGGTGGACAGTATCACTGAGGATGACACCAAAGGTTGTCCCCTGGATTCTACATGCACATACCCACACACATATGCACCTACACATATACATAAAAAGTTTTAAAAATAAAGGTACCTTACCTACACTTCTGAAACATTAGTCAGCACATAAGAGCCAATGAAATAATAACCTAAGATAAAGCTGCAGCCTATTCAATTCAATAGAACCAAAAAGATTTTGAGACAAAGTCAGGATTATCTTCAAAATGTCAAACACAGTGTTGAGGAGATGGATCAGTGTGATTAAAAATATTTGCTGCACATGCCTGATGACTAGAGATCTCCAGAACTCATAGAAAGCCAAATGTAAGTAACACACCCATCTGTGAAGTGAACATACCTAAGGCAATAGGAAGTAATCAGGAGATTCCCAAATCTCAAGGCCAGCTAGTCTGGCATTTGCAGTGGTAAAGCAGGAGACCCTTATCTCAAATAAGGTGGAAGGTGAGAACAACATCCCTAGGTTGTCCTCTGACCTCCGCACACATGCCATGATGCACATATGCTCCCCATGCATACGAAGACAGATGCATGCACACACACGTCAAAAAACTTACTTGGATTCTTTTAAGAACCTACAAAACTATTATCTTTGAATTTATTAGTGAAACTCATCTAATGATATATTTGCTTACTATAGTCTAAGTTCTATAATTTGTAATTTTTATGAAAAATGGCATTATAACTGATGTCATCAAAACAAGAGCCAAGTATGGTGGCATACACCTTTAATCCCAGCCCTCAGGAAGCAGAGGTAGGAGAATCCCCATCAGTTTGAGGCCATCCTGAGACTACATAGCAAATTCCAGGTCAGCCTGGGCTAGAGTGAGACCCTACCTCCAAAGAAAAAAAAAAAAAGTACAATGGATAAACTATAAAAATCCATGTTGAGCATTTATGCAAAAGAACCAAAGAGATTTTTTTCAATTTGCCCAGTTTTCCCCATCTCTAGTATCATACACTTTTAAATATTTTTACTGTATAATAGTGCTAAGGCAGGGAAGTGTTAATTTAGAGAATTATTTGAATAAATCAAAGAAAAAGGATTTATGTTAAATATAATCAAAGTGGTAACACTATTTTCCAATTATTACATATAATTCATGGTTTACTTCTACCCCCTTGCAGAAACTACACCTCAATCTTCAAGAAAAATTCAGGATCCCACGCTATAGCTGGTTTTGTTTGTTCTATCTTGCCCCTCTTTTTAGAGAAAAGGTAAGACTTTCTCAGTTACCATCGCATCACATCACATACCATCCCTCCCATGTATGAATGATGGCAATGTCTCTTGCAGAACAGGAAAACCCATTAACTAAACTTCTAAATTTGTTCTTTTTGCAGTGTTTATAGCAGACAAAAAAAAAAAAAAAAAAACTTAGCAGTTTCAGATGCATATTATTTTATATATAGTAACTGTCCCATCTGAAAAGCTAAAATTTCTCATTAAGACTTATCATGGATAGGGAGTGACAATAATGTAAATGGACAGATTGAAGAAAATTTTAAACTACCAACAATATAGTGTCACAGAACAAACAATAGGGGAAAAGATGGGTAGAAGCAATGGTTACTCAGTTTTCTTTTTTTTTTTTTTAGTTTTTAATTTATTTATTTGAGAGTGTTCTTACAACATAAAAACAAGATATTACTTCCTAATAAAATCATCAAAATTAGGCTCACAACATAAAATAAATCTTGTGTACACAGACCTTTTGAACAGATTACATTTCAAAGACTGGAGTTTTGTCTGTTCTAAACTGAGAAGGTATTTTGCATTTGCTTATATCACAGTTTTACATTGCTTGTATTCTCCTTCCAATATCAGTCTTGAATTAAAAGATACAACTAAATCAACTCCTTGAATTAAAACTAGGGAAATGGGGGCTACAGAGATCACTTAGCGGTTAAGGCACTTGCCTGTAAAGCCTAAGGACTCATGTTCTACTCTCCAAGTCCCACGTAAGCCAGACATACAGTGACACAAGCCTGCAATGTTGCACACGTGCACAGGAGGCATACGCATTTAGAGTTCGACTGTAGTGGGTAGACACCCTGGAGTGCCACTTTTCTCTTTCTTTCTCTCTCATAAAAAATGGGCGGATACTGGAGAGATAGCTTAGCAGTTAAGTGCTTGCCTCTGAATCCTAAGGATCCCAGGTTAAGACCTGATTCCCCAGTACCCCCGTAAACCAGATGCCAGATGCATAAGGTGACGCATGCATCTGGAGTTCATTTGCAGTAGCTGGAGGCCCTGGTGTGCCCATTCTCTCTCTCTCTCTCTCTTTCTCTCTCTCTCTCTGTCACTCTCAAATAAATAAATAAAAATAAACACACACACACACACACATACATACACACACACACACACACACAGCTGTTGTGCTTGCCTCAAAAAAAAAAAAAAACCCTAAGGAAATGAATTAAAAGTAAGGAAATGAGAAAACGCATTACAGATATTATAAGCTTTAATAAAACATTTGTTTAACATGAAATCATGTATGGTGATATCTCTAGAATTTTTTTTAAGTTTTATTTACTTATGTATATATTTGAAAGAAAAAGAGAGCATAGGCAAGCTAAGGCCTCAAGCCATTGCAAATGAACTCTAAGACGCATGCACCACCATGTGCATATATATGGCTTATGTGGGTACTGGGGAATTGAATTTGGGTCTTTAGCCTTCACAGGCAAGTGCCTTAACCACTAAGCAATCTCTCCAGCCCCCAGAATTATTATTTTGTTGTTGTTGTTCAGGATTGCTTTGACAATTCAGCATCTTCAATGCTTCAATATGAATATTAAGATTGGTTCTTCTCTACTTCTATTGAAGACAAACTGAAATTTTGAGAAAATTCTTAGCCTACTAGAATCTTGAAGATTGACTATTAGCTACTTTTTTGTTACTGAGAAAAATACAGGACAAAGCAACTATGATGAAGGAGTTTGTTTTGGCTCAGAGTTCAAGTGCACAGCGCATCATCACAGCGAAGTCATAGCAGCAGGAAGGAGGGAGCTGGTTACACTGAGTCTGGAGTCCAGTGTACTTACCAGTAACTGTTCTTGGTCTTTCTTGGCATCCTTGTAAGAGGAGGATCAAGACATCCAAGATGGTAATGCAGTTTACAGGTATCACACAGTAACAGAAGATGCTGGTCATGGTTCTTCTTACAAATTCCACAACTGTTAATAAAAGTAACAAATGAGGATTAGGCTAATTTTCATAGTGAAGCACAGTTTAATTATAACATTTTTTAAAACTTTAAAATTTTCCTTCTGACCAACTGAATATTTTTTCCCCTTGTAACGATGCTTTCGTTTTATTTTGATTTTAGTCCTTTTAGTCAGAATCCTGCTATGCAACATAGGCTAGCCATGAATTCAAGGTCCTCTGGACTTATCCTCCTGAGTTCTTGGATTACAGATACATAGTATAGCACCTGGTGATAAATTACTTTTTTAACAACATACATCCATTCACAGTATCAGTAACAGTTTTGAAAAATTTTTTTTGAAAAATAGCTTAGATCTTAATAAAAACTTACAATTTACTAAAACCAAACCTTTCAATGAAGGGAATATTTAAAGTAATATTGACAACAGCTTTAACTTTATTACATAAAGCCCACTTAATATTAGTTCAACTTTTCTTTACAAAAACAAAATGAAAGGAAATTCTACAAATTGAAAACCACTTTGAAAGTCAAAAGAAATTATTTTACAAACAAGTTCATTTTCTATAACTGATTGTAAGCTTTTTCCAGAACCTTCAACTTATAAATAAAATGTGTCTGTACATAAGTCTCTTTTCCAGATCTATCTTGAGCCTTAAAACATGCCGAGTAAGCTAGGCATGGTGGTGTACACATTGAATTCCAGCACTTGGAAGGATCATTGTGACTTCAAGGCCAGACTGAGACAGTGAATTCCAGGTCATCCTGGCGCTAGACCGAAACCCTACCTCAAAAAAACAAATGCCAATTGATGTTAACCCAGAAAGTAAAGAGAAAGATTACTCAGTAAATAATATGACTACAAGTGAGCATGGAGAAAAAAGGTGCATACAAACTGAAATATACAATGTTTAAGAAATATGCACTAGCTACAAAGAAAATAGGCTGCAGTTATAAATCTATCACTACATAAAAACAAAACTTTTAATTCATTCAAGTAAAATATAACTGCCCACTTATATATTATATTGGTAAACATAATTCATTATTATAAGTTTAATGAACAAAAACGTATTTCATTATTCTACATAGAAAACATTTTGATAAAATAAACCTTAAATGCAATTCAATTCTCATATGGGCATAGTATACTCTCAATGTCTGTACAATATTATTTTGTTCCACCTTCATTACTTGCCTATAAAGCACTGTAGGAAGAGTAGATGTCTTTTGTGTGCCTCCTTCTTTTTTGCTTGGTTTTCTCTCCTTGGGTGCTCGTAAAATTGCCGGAACATTCAACTTCTATTGATTTGAACACATGTATATATACTGTTTTAAAGACACAAGGCAACATTTTCCTCTACTGGTCACACATGCCAACTAAGTATGCTAAGACTGTGAGGGGTAAATCTGTTTTAATGGCTATCTGGCTATGATGTTGGCAAAAATGAAAGTAAGGATTTGTCTAATATTTACTCTTTTTTTTTTTTTTTTGACAAAGAGAGAGAGAGGGAGAGAGGCAGAGAGAGATGGTGGGCATGCCAGAACCTTCAGCCACTGCAAACAAACTCCAGATGTGTGTGCCACTTTGTGCGCATGTGTGACATTGCACACTTACATCACTGTGCCTGAGAACATGGGACCTGGAGATTCAAACATGAGTTCCTAGGAGTCATGGGCAAGCAACCTAACCACTTAGCCATCTCCCCAGCCCTAACATTAGCATATTTTTAATTTTATTTATTTTTAATTTATTTATTTGAAAGCAACAGACAGAGAGAGAAAGAGGCAGATAGAAAGAGAGAGAATGGGCAGGCCAGGGTCTCCAGCCACTGCAAACAAACTCCAGATACGTGAGCCCCCTTGTGCATCTGGCTAATGTGGGTCCTGGGGAATCGAGCCTTGAACCGGGGTCCTTAGGCTTCAAAGGCAAGTGCTTAACCGCTAAGCCATCTCTCCAGCCCAACATTAACATTTTTATTAGAAACCTCTAATTACACACTTTCATAAGTTCTGAGCAACTTAAGCACTACGAAAACTATATACCTCTGGCTTAAAAACTGAAAGACAAGCAAACACAAGCAGAAAGATAATTAAATCGTAACGCAATACACTCAGCAAAAAGGATATCAATGCTATGTATTTTCCTCAACAACTGCACTATAATGATGTTCCATAAGTTAACTAGAAAAATTATATTTATTGGACCAAACTCTCTAGCAAAGGAGATGACATTCTCTTTGGGTTTCTACAAATCTGTAACATGCTAGCTTCTTAGACAGGAACCATCTATCAGAGTCATTTCCTAATAGTCCAGTAGGCTCACATCTGTTCAGCCAACTGGAAAAAGTAGCACACAAATGGTACAAGTGAATTCTATTCCTGTATATTTTACATTTACACAAAGAAATTTGCTAGCATCTGTGAAAAGTTATTTAATAAATGAAAAGATGTTTCATGGAAAATATTTTATATGAGAGGTTTATGAGAAATACTAACAAATCAAGCCAAAATAAAATAATAGATTGGCAAATAACATTTTGCATTCAGCACTGCCTTCTCAAAATATCAAATGTAACAATATTTCAAAAAGACATCAGCAACCAATCAACAAGCACAAAGGCTAATTTTTCCAAAGGCAACTCTTTTAAAAAATATATTTATTTATTTATTTGGGAGGGAGAAAAAGGCAGAGAGAGAGAGAGAAAGAGAAAGAATGGGCACGCCAGGGCCTCCAGCCACTGCAAACAAACTCCAGATACATGTGCCACCTTGTGCATCTGGCTTACTTGGGTCCTGGAGAGTCGAACCAGGGTACTTTGGCTTTGCAGGCAAGCACGTTAGCCACTAAGCCATCTCTCCAGCCGCAAAGGCAACTCTTCATTGTAACCTTTGAAGATCAATTACTCCTTATAGTACAGGCCACTTATACACACACTCTGTTCTCAAAATAAGTGTGTTGAAAGCTAGCAGAGTACAAATTAGCACCTATTACTTTATAACTGTAAGGATTGTATTATAACACTGATTCTTTATAAATATTTGAAAAACATATGATGAAAAATGAAACTCTGAAAAGCTTCCTATGCAAATAAAATACTTTTATAGGAAAGATCCACAATCAGTGGGCCTCCATCAGACATACATTCTTTAAAAATGTAACTGAGGGCTGGAGAGATGGCTTAGCAGTTAAGCGCTTGCCTGTGAAGCCTAAGGACCCCGGCTCGAGGCTCGGTTCCCCAGGTCCCACGTTAGCCAGATGCACAAGGGGGCGCACGCGTCTGGAGTTCGTTTGCAGAGGCTGGAAGCCTTGGCGCGCCCATTCTCTCTCTCTCCCTCTACCTGTCTTTCTCTCTGGGTCTGTCGCTCTCAAATAAATAAATAAAAATTTAAAAAAAATGTAACTGAAATTATTTGCAAATATTCTTAATTTATTATTTTTATATACAATGGAATAAAAAAATCCATTGTTTTAATTTTCTTCTTTTCAACACCAAGAACTTAAACTGGCTTAATTTCTTTTGTTTTGTTCCCCATTAATTACAAAAATAGTTACTAATGAATGTTAGGGGAAAAAACAAACTGTAACATTTAAGTTTCAAAATCCAATTCTTCTGCAGCTGAAAAACAAATTAACAGAAAAATGAATCTCTCTGGTTGCCTTTTAAAATTTTAAATCCAACTGAAAAACTATGACAAAGATACTAAAGGTGCTAAGTTAAAAGAAAGGCTACAGCACAGTAACTTGTGCTCACATCTCAGCCCATCACATTGAAGAAGCCATTGTAAGCTACAGATTTTCAGTAGGTAGCTTCCAGTGCTCTTGGACGTATTTCAGATAGAAATCATTATCTCAAATGATTACACTCTAACCAAATAGAATTCTTCATTTAGTGAAATTACATAGTCATAAATATGGTCTTTTTAAAAAACTAATATACAAAGCCAAGAACTGAATAAGGAATTGGAAAGAAACTTACCTGCCCTGTGATTCGGCCTAGTAAGGCCCATATCCCTTGCCCTTCACTTCGAAGTTTCCCATTAAGGTTTTGTAGTTCTTCTAAAGATTCACACAGCTACAAAGTGAGTAAGTCCACTTAGTAAACTTCTTTATGTGGAAATTTAAGTAATTTATCAATGAGCATCCAAGATCATCTACATTTGTATTCTATACACTTAACATAATTTTAGTCACAGCACTATCAAGAGACAAAGCTAATATTCCTTAGTCTCATCAACATAATATGAGCCTTGTGTGTTATGATGTTATGTTATGATAGTAATGATGATAGCTACTCATTTTATTATACATGTCCTAGCTGGGTACAAAATTACACATATACTTTGTCTTATCTCTATTAAGATCACTTTCCTCATGAGAAAACTAAGAGTTACAGCAGTTCTTGGTCAAGAACATATTTATCAAGAATTTCCATGTGACTTTAATCCCAGTAGTCTTTTCACTACAATGTGGTTAATTACTGAGTTTTACTTTCTATTAATTTTTTTAACATTTACAGTGTTTTCTAATAATAATTTGATATTAATTTTATTTGTTTATGTTACTTAGTTTCAAACATTTCGGCCACGTCTTTATATATTTCATAGGAAGAAGAATAAAAACGTAAGTTGAAAGTATTTTTTATCAAAAGTAGCATTACAATACAATTTAAGATTAAAACAGTATTTAAAACTAGGCTTTTACATGTTTTTACAAATGCAGAAAGAGAAATTCTATTACTGTGTGTAGTTAGCAATAAAAAATGGAGTGAGCACAGGCCTGCCATAGCTCAAAGAGGGGTGAAAAGTTAGTAAGAGGCACAGAGTAGGTATGAACACCCTGAGGCATTGTCCCAGTCCCCTCCCATTCCCCAGAGACTGACTGATGCCTTCATGACTCCACAGTAAATACCAACTACAACAGAGAGGAGGGCTGTCAGGGAAATGGACATGGGAGCAAAGGGATAGAAGAGTATACTGTTTTATAAAATAAAATTAAAAGAAAAAGAATGGAATTAGCAATGTTAGCCTAAAACCCTAACTCTGAGATTTGATTACTATGTGTACATGGAAAAATTATCTTCACCCTGATAATGAGAGCAGTAATCATAACCTACACTGCAAAGTCAAAGAGGATTACATGAGGAAGTACATGTAAAGAGATCAGACCTGTACCCGGGGCATATAGAAAGTACTCAGTAAGTGATGAGGAGGAGGATGACGATAATGAAAGACTAGAAAAGATCCTAAAAACTCTGTAATTACAAAATAAAATACAAATTCCATAAAAATCACAAAAGAATAACAAGATCTACTATCCTATGCATTTCGTAGCCAACTTACCTTATTATATTCTACATGAAGCTTTTCTTGCTCATTCTCTAATTTATCCTTTATATTCTTTTGTTCAGCCATATTTTCCTGAATTTGAATCATGCGCATATTTCTCTCTATTTAAATTAAATATCCAATTTTATTTTAGCATAAAATAAAAACTGATATACAACATATACAAAGAAAGCAACTAGTCACAGGTGTTCATATGGATAAGCCTATATTATTTAAAAACTTTTATGCACACTGAGAAAATACAACTACTAAATTTACAAAGCCCTACAAATTAGGAATATAAATATCTTGATTTGACCTATGTGTTTTTCTAAAAAATTAATAGTATGCCAAGTATTTTCATTAGCAAATCATTTTCAGTGAAAATGTAGACATATCAGTGTGTATACTGACCAAAATAGTAATTCACAAAGTCAGCAGTTAGAGCTGGTTGCTTATGTTTTCGCCTTCCATCCACACTAGAACTAGTGTCTGAATTGTCCACTGGAAAGATATCCGTACTGATCCCCATTAACTCTGCTTTGCGCATCAGTTTACGAATAGCTGAAGCACTGCTGGTGAGTGGTCTGGGCAGCTTCTCCCGGGGAACCCAGGCCTGGGGTCTGGTAGATCGGGCAAGCTCTGCCTTGGCACGATATTGCTGAAGCCGGGCATTAATTCTTGCCTACAAAAGAAATGCACATACAAATTTTATCAAGAAGTAAAATGAAACATACTCCTCATGATTCCCATTTCTAAGCTTAGAGAAAGTTAGCAGTAACAACAATCTTATAACTAAGGGTAACTGTACATGTTAATGGTGTTTAAAGTACAATTCTGGAGTTACAATAAAAGAGATTAATACCTCCTAACAATTGTCCTTATTTATGGTCAGAATACTGAAGAAATGATTTAAGCTGGCATTTCTCTTCTCAGCAACTATAATACTCTCCACAGATTTATTTAACTTACATAGAAGTTTAGCAAACAAGATCTATTCAAAATATTGCAGTGATAGAACCATTTTCTATCAGCAACATGTTTCAACATGACAATATATATAATATCTGCTTTACTGAGCAGTACTTCAATGTGAAAATATGCTTTATATATGTTCTATTGACTAAAGAGTAACATATACAGAAATAAACCACCTCATTTACTTTAAACACAAACTACTTCTTAGGTAATTAACCAAATCTCATAATTACATTTCATATGCTCACATCTAGATAGATGTCAATCACATGTCACTGGCAAGCATAGGTGACCTAACAGTTATAATCTTAAAAGAAATAGTGAGTTTGGCAGGATGCCCATACCTGTGCTTCTGGGGATAGTTGTTTTTCTCTCTCTTGCAAAGACATTTTACAATAGGACTGCAGAGCCAAGTAGTTTTTTCTCTTCCATTTTCTGTCTAACCTATCTGCATGTTGCTTACAGTAAGCAAAAAATGGATCTGCTATATCCTATACAAAAAAAGAGGGGGAATGAACATTTTTATTTCAATGGTTCATTAGAAAAGACTACAGGTAGCAATAATGTTTCATTTTGTAAGAATCACATACTGATGGCAATTTCTATTAAAACTGAGAAAGTAACTTTCATATATCATAAGATCATTAATTTAGAAACTTAATCTAATGTATACCTCAAATTTCTAACACTTTCTTTTTCTTTAAAGGGCTTTGTTGAGACTGGACTGTAGTCCAGTCATACAACACTAGCAATAACATAGGCCAGACACTGGATTTGACCTCCAGCACTGCAAAATAATAAAGGGTCCTATGAATTTCAAATTTCCAAAATTAAATCTTGTGTATGTGGTAAAGTTGCATACTTGAATAAAATTTACTATTTAAAACAATAAAACTTTAAATAATTTTAGGGAGAAATAATCAGTAAATATTAAAATTTAAATATGTATAGGTGAATATAATAAAACGACACCATATCAAAAAATACAGAACTAGCTAACACAGAAAATGGGGCTATTCTAAACTTACTATCAAGGACGCTCTGATTCTACTAATGAAAACAGATTAAGAGGACATAAACTTGTCAATATTAAAATTCGGACACTATCCTTAAAGTTTGATGTAAGTAACATTTATATAACATTGTAAAAAGTACATTAGGAAACTTTATATTGTAATATGCACAGATAACATAGTATAGCACTGTGTACAAGATCACAAAACATGGACAAAAGCCAGGCTCTACCACTTAGTGGTTATGTAATTTAAGCAAGTTATGCAGTATTTCAGAGCCTCAGTATCTTATTACCAAAATAGGGCTTAATCATCATTTCACATGGCCATAAAAATGCAAAAATGTAGATAACTTAAATTCGACATGTCTAAAAATACTCAATTTTTCTTCTTCTATAACAGGCATGCTTTTCCTGAAGCTTTCGCTATCTCAGTAAACTGTAAAGTCACTATTACCAGAAGCCCAGGCTCCTCTTTACTTTACAATCTATATCCACAAATCTATTATATCTCATTACTTCCACTCAAAAAAAAAAAAAAACTGTTGTAGTAAGTTTCCCCTGAGCTCCCTACTTTAACCCAAGCATTCCCTATGCTCTGTAGTCAACATAATTAAAAAAAAAAATTGAACCTTATAAAGCATTAATCACCCCATACTTAACTCTTCATACAAGATGGATTTCATCTAACTTGAAGCTAAAGCCTCAAGTCCTTCCTTTTCACCAGCCTCAGTCCCTAAGTCAGTCACAGCCATGCTAGTCTTGGATGTCCTCAAACCAATCAAGTTCTCACCAATGGGCCTTTGCATATGCCATTCCCCCTGCCTACAAGGCTCGCCTCTCCATTACCCACATGTCATACATTACTTCCCTCACTTACTTGAATAAATGTTACCTTATATGAGATAGGCTTTCTGATCTCTCCTATATCCATCCATACTCCCTAAATGTTTTTATCCTGTTTTTTATTTCTTCACACTACTACAATTTTTATTTATTTTGCCATTATCTGCCCTATCCCCACATGCCACTCAAACATAAGCTCGTTTAAGAGCACACAATTTTCCTGCTTTGTTCATTGCTGTCTTTATAGTCTATTATAATTAATATAAAACACTTTAACAAGTCAATACACCTGTTGAGTAAGTATATGAAACAGGTGAAAAAATGATATCTGAACATATTAATTTACAATCAACAAGCTAGCAGTAAGAGGAAAAGACCCAATTAAAGCTTCTCATGATGTCAATGAAACTAGATCCTAATCGATGATTCTGTAAAAATATCAACTCCAAATGGATTGAAGACCTAATGTAAGATAAACTCTGAAATTATGAGAGAAATAAGCACAAAAACCCTTCAAGATAGGCAGGCTATGGACTGTGGAGTTTGAGGGTGAGAAAGAACTTCATAGAGACTGGGCTAGAAGCAGCTGTGTGAGATGCTTGCTGTTATGCCTAAGTCCTGAGAACTTGTGCAAAGCTGCATTGTGTAAAGATGGACTGAACAGCAGAGGGAAATGGCACAGAAAAAATTGAATTATTTGGGCTCAAACTGCTGCCCATTCAGTTCAATTGTTTGAGAGATTATAACCAGTGATTTTGGGTCAGCTGACCTGCACTAGGACAACAGGAAGAATGCAGTGTCTTCTGAAGAGGTCTGAATGCTGAAGAAGTGTCCTGTTCTTAAAAGTTGCCTTTATTCCCCCTGAATTAACAAATTGGCAGCCCACCTGTTATTATGGAGTATAACAAATGCAGGAAAGAGAAGATCATTGAATTTGCAACATGGTTTTGTGTTTTAGAAATGGCCATGGGAAGCACAAAGAAGGACTGTTGGATTACCTATATGGAGACTTAATCGAGCCATGTGGATGAACCATGGGTTACAGTTGGTGACCCAATGGAGATGCCAGGACCAAGAGATGCCTGCCAAAAGAGTTTGCCAGCATCAGATGACGTTTTAGGACTATGAATAGCCTAGCTGGAGGGATGAGATAGGAGTTTCAGAATTTCATCACTGGTTAGAAATGATTTGGAGTCTGGTCAGTGGTTAGAATTGCTGGACTTGGAGCTACAAGATTTGATGTTTGCCCTGCTTAAATCTTGTATTGGTTGAATATTTCTTTGCTATGCCCAATGTCATCTTTTGCAGGGTAGATGCTTATTCTGTGCCATTAAAGCTTTTTTGTTTGTTTTATTTTTTTGGTATTGTGGTTCCGTTAAAAGACCTTGAACTATGGGCATATTTGAGTATCAGTGGGATTTTGATAAAAACTATGGGAGTTTTAAAGTTGGACTGAATGCACTGTATTTTACATCATAAATGGTTATCAGTATATGGGGTCCAGAGGCAGAATGTGGAGGTTTGATTCTGGTATCCCCATAAACTTGTGTTCTGAATGCTAGGTCCTCAGCTGGTGGAAATTTGGAAACTGAAGCCTCCTCGAGGCAATGTATTGTTGGGGAGGGAGGAGCTTACAGGTGTTATAGCCAGCTTCCCCTTGCCAGTGTTTGACACATTCTCCTGTTGCTATTGATCATCTGATATTGGCCAGGAAGTGATGTCCACCCTCTGCTCATGCCATCATTTTCCCCCTGCCATCAGGGGAAACGGAGCTTCCCCTGTAGTGTATAAACCAGTATAAACCAATATAAACCTTTTTTTTCCCCACAAGCTGCTCTTAGTTCAGTGTTTTCTACCAGCATTAGAACCTGACTCCAACAAGGGTAATAGTGGCAGACATGGTGATCAATCAAAACCTGTCAAAGCACCTCTGCTTTTCAACATAGTACTGGAAGTTTTAGCTCAAGCAATAAGACAGGAGAAAGAAATAATCTGGATACAATTTGGAAAGGAAGAAATTAAGTTAGCCCTAATTGCAGACGACATGATTCTATATGTACATAAGTGACCCAGGAACCTCCATCTCAAAATGCTTAAAGGTGATAAACTCTTTCAGTAAAGTAGCCAGATACAAAATCAATGCACAAAAATCAGCAGCCTTTCTATATGCAAAAAACAAAGATACTGAGAAAGAAATAAATGTCACTGTCCCCTTTTTAATAGCAACAAAATAAATAAATAAAATACCTCGGAATAACATTAAGCAAAGAAGTGAAAAACCTTTACAATGAAACATAAAGACACTCAAGAAAGAAATTGAGGAGGGTTTGAGAAAATGGAAAGACCTCGCATGTTCCTGGATAGGCAGAATTAACATTGTGAAAATGGCAATCTTACCAAAAGCAATATGTAGATTTAATGTAATGCCAATCAAAATCCCAACCTCTTTTTTTCACAGAGACAGAAAAAACTGATCTCAAAATTCATATGGAATGGCAGAAAGCCTCCAATATCCAAGCAGATCCTCAGCAAAAGAAACACCTCTGGAGGCATCACTATATCTGATCTAAAGCTATACTACAAAGCCATGGTAATTAAAACAACATGGTACTGGCATAAAACAGGAACATAGATCAATGGAACAGACTTGAGGACCCAGACTTTGGGTCAAGTAACTACAGCTGCTTGATATTTGACAAAGGCCCTAACAATGTACACTGGAAAAAAAAAAAAAAAAGCATCTTAAACAAATGGTGCTCGACAAACTGGATAACCACATGCAGAAACTTGAAACTCGATGCACACATTTCACCATGCACAAAAATCAAGTCCAAATAGATCAAAGCCCTCAACATAAGACCAGAAACTTTGCTACTACTGAAAGAAAAAATAGGAGAAACTGTCCATGATATAGGAGTGGGAAAAGACTTCCTGAATAAAAAAACCCCAGTAGCTCAAAAAATTAAACAATCACTCAACCACTGGGATCACAGGAAGCTGAAAAGCTTTTTCACAGACAGACAAACAATAAGCAGAGCCAATAGATTTCCCAAAGAATGGGAGAAAATCTTTGCTGGACACACATCGGACAGAGGCTTAATTTCTAGAATCTACAAAGAACTCAACCTAACCAATAAAACGTCAAACAACCCACTCACAAAATGGGGCAGAGAACTGCACAGGGAATTCTCAGAGGAAGAAATACAAATGGCAAACACATACTTAAGAAAATGTTCAACATCCCTAATCATCAAGGAAATGCAAATGGAAACAACTATTAGATTCCAACTTACCCCAGTAAGGATAGCAAACATTAAAAAATCTAATGACAATAAATGCTGGTGAGGTTGTGGAGAAATAAGAACCCTCATTCACTGTTGACAGGAATGCAAGCTGGTACAACCACTATGGAAAGAATATGGAGACTCCTAAAAAGGATGACTGTAGAGGTAACAATAGACCCAGTTATTCCCTTACTGGGCATTTATCCTAAAAGCTCCAAACCTCAGCTCAGAGATATTTGCTCAATCATGTTTATAGCTTCTCAATTCATAATAGCTAAGAGCTAGAATCAACCCAGATATCCATCATTAAATGAATGGAAAACTAAGATGTGGTATATCTACTCGATGGAATTCTACACAGAAGTAAGGAAAAATAACACAATGAAATTTGAGGAAAAATCATCAATCTTGGAATAGATCATTCTCAGAGAATGCACCCAATCACAGAAAAATAATCATTGCATGGTCTCATTCATCTGTGGCTCCTAACCAAAGTCTGCCCATGATGCTGACATACCTAATAAATATCTCAAGGACTGGTAAGTAGGGATGATGAGGTAAGCGTGGGGAGCAGAGGACACAAAAACTGGACCCAAATGGAAATGGTACCATAAAATCCTACATCCTGAAAGGCATACTAAAGAGTTGAACCATCATCAGAAGCTAAGAGAGAATACCTGATTCACAGGGGCCTGGAGAGGATATGATAAAGACTATTCTCAATCTTCTCCTGTTTCTCTCTTTCTCTTCTATATTACCTATATATTTCTTCCTTCTTTTCCCTTGGCACTGACCTGTAACTCCCAGTACCAGCACGTGGGTAACATCTACAATGAACTATTGATCAGAGAGACCTACAAGGTTTCCCAAAAAAAGAATTCTGTCAGAGTACTTGATGACCCACCAAAGGTTAATGGTAAGACCCTACTGACAAAGACACCATATGGTGTTGGAATGGAACATGGAGCAACCTAGGAATACCCTAAGGCATGGTCCCCATCCCTCCTTCTCCACTGGGACTGATTGAAGCCTTCATAACCCCAGAGTAAATACCATAATCCCACTGAGGAGGACCCCCCCCCCAGGATAATGGGGACTGGTGCAAGGGGAGAAAAGAGTATAACCTGTCATATAATATATATATAAAATAAAATAATTTAATTTTTTTTAAAAGACATAAAATGTGTGACTAAGCTGGGTGTGGTGGTACATGCCTTTAATCCCAGCAGTTGGAAGGCAGAGGTAGGAGAATCTTTGTGAGTTCCACGTCACGAGTATATAGTGAATTCCAGGTCAGCCTGGACTATACAAGATCTCACTTGAGAAGCAGAGGTAGGAGGATCGCCATGAGTTCAAGGCCACACTGTAACTACAGAGTGAATTCCATGTCAGCCTGGACTAGAGTAAGACCCTTACCTCAAAAAAACAACAACAAAAAAAGTGTCACTAGATAATTATGTAACACTTTAATAATATTCAATTCTACTTTTTACTTTTGTTTTGGTTACTCAAGGTAGGGTCTCACTCTAGCCCAGGCTGACCTGGAATGTAGTCTCAGGGTAGCCCAGAACTTATAGGATCCTCCTACCTCTCTGCCTCTTGAGTGCTGGGATTATAGGCATGCATCACCATATGCAGCCTATTTTTCACTTTTTAAGTGCATATGTTAGATCAAAAAGAATGGACCCATTCTTATTAATAATTATTCTTCAGGTAAAGTATCTCTTGCCTAGCAGTCATCTCTAGTAAAGTATTCATACCCTGCCTTCACATGTTTAAGAATTGCTCACTTGCAACCATAGTTTAGTATGTTTTAACTTGGTTGGAGCAGTCCAGACTTAATTTTATGTGTGTATAGTATGTGCACATGTGCAAATGCACATGCCAAGTATACACATATGCAGAGGCCAGAGAACTTCTGGTGTCCTCCTTTAACACTCTTTAACTTTATTTCCTTGAGACAGTCTCTCACTGAAGTTGCAGCTGCCATTTTTTAAAACTAGTTGACCAGGGAGCCCCAGAGATTCTTCTGTCTCTGCCTCCCCTTAGTGCTGGGGTTACAGGCAAACATGGCCACACTTGACTTTTCATGTGGATTCTGTAGATTACAGTAGGTACTCATGCTTGCCCAGCAAGTGCTCTTACCCACTGAACCATTTTCCCAGCTCCAAATTCATTCTTTTAAGTGAGATTCGAAACACAGGTATAAATACTGTCTTGGGCAGGCACCCAATTTAGACTACAAAAAACCTAAAAAGTTATTTAAAAATAATATATTATAATATAATATTAAAAAGAGAACTGAGGGCTGGAGAGATGGCTTAGCGGTTAAGCGCTTGCCTGTGAAGCCTAAGGACCCCGGTTCGAGGCTCGGTTCCCCAGGTCCCACGTTAGCCAGATGCACGAGTGGGCGCACGCGTCTGGAGTTCGTTTGCAGAGGCTGGAAGCCCTGGTGCGCCCATTCTCTCTCTCTCTCCCTCTATCTGTCTTTCTCTTGTGTCTGTCACTCTCAAATAAATAAATAAATAAAAATTAAAAAAAAAATTAAAAAAAAAAGAGAACCTCGCCAAGTGTGGTGACACATGTCTTTAATTCTAACACTCAGGAAGCAGAGGTAGGAGAATCACCATGAGTTCGAGGCCAGCCTAAGCAAGAGTAAGACCCTACTTCAAAAAAAAAAAAAAAGCCGGGCGTGGTGGCGCACACCTTTAATCCCAGCATTCGGGAGGCAGAAGTAGGAGGATCGCCGTGAGTTTGAGGCCACCCTGAGACTTCACAGTGAATTCCAGGTCAGCCTGGGCTAGAGTGAGACCTTACCTCAAAAAACCAAAAAAAAAAAAAAGAAAAAAAAAGAAAAACAGAACTGATACATATTTAGCATGTACCTACTTAAGCCATATAGGTAATTTACTGATTATATAAATTATTCAAAAGCAGATTAAGTGTATGTGGCAGGGAATATAAGTATAACCTGATGGGAATATGACCAATATGTAATATGTTCATATTATAAAGTTCATAATTTTTTTAAAAGTATATCAAATAAAACACCGTGAAAGAAAATGGCTATAAAAGAGCTATCCTGATTACAAAGTTCAATTTTCCAGATGTAGCAACTGAGCTTATTCTACAAATACCCTGATGAAGTGCTCATCTTGGATTTATGCAGTTCTCTGAGCCACGGAGTTGCCCCTCTGCATTTCTGTTCATTACCCAGAGTGTGAGCCATGGATCCACACAACCATATACTTCAGTTACAATTCAGTATCTACCAATAGCTATGAAAGATATTATATTCATCCAGGACTCAAAGCATAGCTCCTCAAAATCAGGGATTAGAACAAAAACAGATACTTGTGCAAAACATAACATTTGAAGCCAGGTGTGGTGGCACACACCTTTAATCCCAGCACTTGGGAGGCAGAGGTAGGAGGATCACTATGAGTTCAAGGCCACCTTGAGACCACATAGTGAATTCCAGGTCAGCCTGAGCTAGAATAAGACCCTACCTCAGAAAACTAAAAATAAATAAATAAATAAAATATAACTTTTGGGGCTAGAGAGATGACTTAGTAGTTAAAAGCACTCGCCTGTGAAACCTAAGGATCCAAGTTTGATTCCCCAGTACCCAAGTTAAGCCAGATGCACAGGGTGACACATGTATCTAGAGTTCATTTGCAATGGCTAGAGGCCCTGGCATGCTTTCTCTTTTTATTTCTGCCTCTTCCTCTCTCACACACAAATAAATAAATAACTTACACACACACACACACACACACACACACACACACTCATTACCTATCTCTGTATCTATCTCTGTATCTATCTATTTTGGGGGGCCTGAAATGATGGTTCAATGGTTTAGATGCTTGCTTGCAAAGCCTAAAGGTCTGGGTTTGATTCCTAAGTACCCACATAAACCCAGACGCACAGAGTGGCACAGGCATCTGGAGTTTGTTTGCAGTGCTAAGAGGCTCTGGCATGCCCTTTCTCCTTTCTTTCTCTCCTTGCAAACACGATATATATATTTAACTTTCTGGGCTGGTGAAATGGCTCAATGAATGAGGTACTTGCTACTCAAATGTGAGGATCTGAGTTTAGATCCCCAGAACCCACAAAAAAGCCAGGTAGGCATGGTAGCTCACTTGTAATCCAGCACAGGAAAGGCAAATATAGAAGCTAGCTCGTTTGCTATACTAGCCACATCGGCAAGTTCTGGGTGCAATAACAGAGCCTGTCTCAATAAATAAAATGTGAAGCTAAAGTGGACACGTGAAGTCAATTTCTGGCCTTCCTATACATGCATACATGAGCATGAGTACCTGTACATATGTGCTCACTCACACATGAACATGTATACTCACCATACACAAACAACAAAAATAAAAAATATAAAATTTTTTCTATAAGATCTATTTAAATGCAAATAAAATACATTCATCTAATATTTTTTCATAAATTTTCTTCATTAGATTATCTTTATCTATTCCCTGCCTGTTAAATATATGCATAGGACTTAAAAAGACAAGTATAGTAAACATTTTTATGATAAAATTTTACCCAATAAAAGAAACTCAACAAAAAGAAGCTTACATACTCCCATAAAGCCATCATAAACACACAGCAAAAATACTGAATAAGCATTCAGTTACCTGTCCATATAAAAAAAACTTAAAATATTAACTAGATAGGCTCTTAAGACTCCTTAATAGTCAAAAATTATTGTGAGCACCAAATAATTTAAGTGGGTTATACTGATAGATAGCATATGAGAAAATACAACAGAAATGTTTAAATGCTGTTCAGTTTTTATTAAAATAGGCGTATTAATAAATACTATGTATTTTAATTAAAATAACTATTATTTACCTACAAAAAAATTTAGTGAGAAAAGATACTACTATATTTTTGCAGTTCTTCCTAATGCCTACCTGGATGGCCAAAAATAAACAGTTTCCACATGTAATATATTACTTTGTTATCTTATATGCAATCTCTCGAAATCTCCACTATTACTCATGAGAATAAGGAATTTTAAAAATTCAAAATGCATGTATAGTGTTATAAAAATAGTTTTAGGACCGGGCGTGGTGGGCCTTTAATCCCAGCACTCAGGAGGCAGAGGTAGAAGGATCGCATGAGTTCAAGACCACCCTGAAACTACATAGTGAATTCCAGGTAAGCCAGAGTAAGACCTTACCTCAGGGAAAAAAAAAAAAAAAAAAAAGTTTTAGGGGGTAGAGAAATGGCTGAGTAGTTAAAGGCACTTGCTTACAAAGCCTACCTGTCAGTTTGACTGCTGAGTACTCATATAAAGCCAGATAGATGCACAAAAGGGCACATGCATGTGGAGTTCTTTTGCAGTGGCAAGAGGCCCTGGCATGTCTCCACTGTCTCTCTCCCCCTCTATCTCTAATACTTAAATAAATAAAAATATTTAAAAAAATTTTTAATCTCAAGAGTACCTTTCAAGACTTTTGATGACTCCCAAAAATACAAACTAAAAACAGTTGCTTAAGTTGAACAAATAATTGCTATGGAATTGAAAACAATGGTAGAGACTGGTATCAATCACTGAACAGAGAATAACAATATTATTTAGAGAAAAACAGAAAAACACTCACCCACAATTTCAAAGTCTCATATAAAATGCTAGTATATTAATGTTAGTATATTAATGTTTTAGAATACCTAACAGTATGTTTTATGTGTCAGAAAAAAAAGTTAATATGTTTTCAGTAAGTTATGACTAATTTTGAAATTGACAAAGTGGACATATGGCCCCACAGTTAAAAGCGCTTTCTTTACAAGCATTAGGGCCTGAGATTTGGGACTGCTTGAGTTCAATTTCCCAGAACCCACATAAGAATTGGGCATAACCACCAATACTTGTAATTCAGTCCTGTGGAGAGCAGAAAGCAGAGAATCACTGAGGCTCAGGAAAACACCAAGCTCCATAATCAGTAAGAAACTCTGTCTCAAGGAAACACGGGATGAATGATAGGGGGGACATCTAACATTCTCATCTAAGCTCTGTACACATGGGAATAGGGTGCACACATCTGCATATGCACATGTATAAACAACATACACAACACAAACCATGCCTCACATATTACACACATGCACATGCAAAATAAATAAGATAAATAATAAATAACTCAGTGGTTTTACTTCTAGAGCTTTAGATCACTGAAGTAGACAAAACTTTTTAAGAATTTTTTTTCATGCTTTAAAACTGGTCAAGAGCACAACAGACATGAAGTCTTCTGAGTATGCTCACTACCTGTGGATTAGTCAGATAAACTCACCTCTTCTGCTGCTGCTTCTGAAAGCAGACCTTCCTTCTGGGCACACGTAACATGAAAATAGGCTCTGCACATGCCTGCATCACAACTAATGCACACTCCGGTTCTAGCAAAGCGAGGGTCTTCACAAAAGCTGCACTCCTATGAGACAGTAACAGGACCACTGTTATATATCCTCCTAAGAAGCATCCCCTTTGTATTTAAGATGATTAGGAGATACAAACAGTGAGCCAACAGGGTACCAATACAAATAGCTGTAGACAAACTAAGACTATAATGAAAAGAAGAACTCTCTACAAAGTTCTAAAGCAAAAATTAATCTGGTATAGTAGAGTAGTGACAATAACAAATATTAGTATTACTTGAGGACCTAGGAGATTCCAGGAACTATTCTAAGTACTTTGCAAATACTAATACACATAACCATTTAATACAGTCACTATGCTGAAGAAATGTTCCCAACTTTTGTTGTTACATAAGAAATAACGAAGGTGGTCAAAATAAAAAGGAAAAATAGCCAGGCATGGTGGAGCACACCTTTAATCCCAGCACTCAAGAGGCAGAGGTAGGAGGATCACCATGAGTTGGAGGACATCCTGAGACTATATAGTGAATTCCAGGTCAGTCTGGGACAGAGTGAGACCCTACCTCGAATAAACAAAAAAAAAAAAAAAGGAAAAATACCCAAACCAGAATAATCTCAAATAAATTCTCCAATATCTCCAATAAACTATAACAACTTTTAAGCAATAAAACATTGCTTAGAAATGAAGTAATCATGGAAAATGCTAATAAAAATTAAAAAATAAAAATAAATAAAAGAAATGAAGTAAAAGACCATAAAACAAGAAAACAAAAAAATCTAAACATTACAGCCAATTTACCTATTTCTGGTGTGTGTAAGAGGGTGGGGTGGAGATACTGGTTATTGAATGCAGGGTCTCCCACAGGCAAAGCAAGTGCTCCACCACGAAGCCCCGTCTCCAGCCCTTTTTCTTTACTTTTTATATTGACCTCACTAAGATGACCCAACTGCCTTAAATTCATTCTGTAGTTCAGGCAGGAGTAGCTGGGATTACTAGACTGTAAAATGTTTTTATTGACAAGATCTATAAAACAAAAAAGTAAAAACTGTTTATCCATAATCTTCCTAGCAAATTTATTGTAGCTGGGGATAAAGCTCAAGGAAAGAGACCTTGCCTACCATGCACAAGCTTCAATCCCTAGGACCCCTAAGGAAATAAATAAATACTACATATCCTTTTAATTATCTTAACAAAAGGGTTAGAAGACCTTAGCTTCCAAATATATACTGATCTTATAACTTTGTAAAAATCTTTCTAAGAAATTTTTAGCCAAAACCAAACTTGCCAAACTACAAATGACAGCCTATGGACAAATAGAAACAGGCTTGATATGTGTAGTTTAAACTAAACATGAAGGGAAAAGTGGAGAAAGCAAGCTTGTAGAAATTATGAAGGGGTAGTGACTGACAGAATGTTGACATGTAATAGGCAGTTCACTATTTCTTAGATCTAGCTTTTATTTAAAAATTAAAGATAAGCATTCTAATTAGTGTATCATAAATAAAGCTAAAACTGGTAAGATTAACAATAGCTTGGGTACGTGCAATACAAAGTATGAATGGTGTGTTTAAGGAAAAGTGTTATGTTACATGACTTATTTTTGCCCTTAAGTGAAATGACTGCTCCAAAATGAAAGATCTAAAAACAGGACAAAAATGACAAGATGAAACAAAAAGGTTCCTGGAAGATGAATCTTGGATGTAAAATTTTATATGTGATCAAACTAAAGAGAAGAATTACTTAAAAATTTTTAAACTAAGCATCAATATCAAAAGAAAATGTTCAGGGGGCTGGAGAGATGGCTCAGCAGTTAAAGAAAGCCTGATGGCCCAGATTCATGTTCCTAGTTCCCATATACAGCCAGATGCTCAAAGTGGCACATGCAGCTGAAGCTCATTTGCAGTGGCAGGAGGCCCTGGCATGCCCATGCTCCCTTTCTTTCTAGCTTTCTCTCTCTCTCAAATAAATAAATAAATAAAAATATTTTTTAAAAATCAGAAAATTCAGGGCTAGAAAGATTGCTTAGTGGTTAAGGCACTTGTGTGCGAAGCCAAAGGACCTAGTTTCAATTCCACAGGACCCACATAATACCTAGTTTCAATTCCCAAGGACCCACATAAGCCAGATGCACAAGGTGGTGCATGCGTCTGGAGTTCATTTTCAATGGCTGAAGGCCCTGGTGCACCCAATTTCTCTTTCTGTCTCTCTTCTCTTTCTCTCTTTCCCTCCCCCTTCCTCCCTCCCTCCATCTCACTTTCTCTCTCACAAATAAATTAATTAAATTTTAAAAAAATAGAATAGTTCAAAATGTACTGAAACAAAACCAGAATGTGGTCTTTTCTTTTAAAGCAGGAAGTAATATTGGGAGTGAGTACTAGTCTGCACTTAACAAGAAACTTGTAAGGTTTCTTTATTTTTTAATATATCTGCTTAGGAAACAAAGACTTGGAGACATGACCTAATAATTCCTTGTATGTCATATTATCTATTAACAGATCTTTGATTGCTTAACATAGTTTAACTGAGTCCTCTCTACTAAAAGAAATAAGGATTTCCTACAACTATGTAGCTCTTTATGTGGGTCCAAAAAATGTTACAATTATTACTTCAGAGAGAACTTTTTTTTTAAATTTTTTATTTATTTGAGAGCGACAGACACAGAAAGAAAGGCAGATAGAGGGAGAGAGAGAGAATGGGCGCGCCAGGGCTTCCAGCCTCTGCAAACGAACTCCAGACGCGTGCGCCCCCTTGTGCATCTGGCTAACGTGGGACCTGGGGAACCAAGCCTCGAACCGGGGTCCTTAGGCTTCACAGGCAAGCACTTAACCCCTAAGCCATCTCTCCAGCCCTCAGAGAGAACTTTTAACAATTTTGACAGTTTCCCAAAATCATACCTGTAATCAAACCTATAATCTGTACTGCAGATTCAGGAGGCTGACACAGGCCAGCTGCTGCAAGTTTGAGACTAGCCTAGACAACAATGAGATCCTTTCTTGTTTGTTTCCTTGCTTGTTTACATGGAAGTGTGCATGATGGTGTGGGTGTGTATATTCCAAGACTTTTTGCCACTGCAAAAGAATATGAGCTACTGGAGCCATTTTTTGTGACCGACTTATATGGGTAGCTTGAGACCTGAACCCAGGCCAGGAGGCTTCAAAAGCAAGAGACTTTAATTATTAATCCATCTACCCAGGCCCATAGTGAGATCTTTTCTCAAAAGCCAGTAAAGCACTTCCATGTAAGCATGAGAATCTGGGTCTGGATCTCCAGCAACCAGGTATAAGCCAGGTGGGCATGAGAACCTGCCTGTAATCCTTACACAAGGGTGGCAGAGGCTTGGATCCCTGGAGCATGCTGGCAAGCTAGACTAGCCAGGTCAATGACCTCTGCATGGAGAGTGAAAAATAAATGAAATGGACAGCGATTAAGAAAGACGTCTGACATCAACCTCACGTGTACACACACATACACACACACACACACACATACAACTCTAACAAAAATAATAAATGATTTAGTGCTAGGAGCTCAGCAAATAGCAATAAGTACTTCTGTAGTCAATAATGATATCAAAAATAAGCTATGTAAACTAATAAAAAAAAAAGTTCCACTTTACATTATCATGTTTTATCTTACCTTGGCACCATATTTGGAATAGTTCATTTCTGTTAGTGTTACTGGTCGTAATTTATCAATATCTCCAAAGGCTACCCCAGGAACATATAGGGCACAAACAATGTGAACCCATCTATAGGAGAGAAGACAGGATTTTACTATCAAATCCTTTCCTGAAATTCTCACATGGGAAACTAACATGTAAAACATGTATCTTCTTAAAATATTACTAAAAATTAATGTGATCAGATGCTTTAAAAATGTCAGTCTCAGGCACATAACTGTAGCATACAGAACTCATACAGAATTTAAGCCATCAAGTGATCCAAGAAACAAATGACTAAAATAAACATTCCTCTTCCAAAAGCTGAGATAAGATTTAGACTTAGTAACCATAAATGATATTCATTTAAAATTCTCTTATTGATTATTCTTATGTATTTGTACAAAACTGCTATCCAAATGAATAAAATATTTCTTTGCTGTGCTTATACAAAGGAAGGTATTCACATCTACTATTATAAGCACGATCTTGTAACTCAAGATCCTAATTTAATAACTATGAAATTAGTCTGCAGTAATTAGGTAGCACTGTTCTTCATGGTTACTTTTCTCCAAAAGCTATTGAATAATTATAAGGGTCTATTTGGAAACATTTTCAGTGTACAGTTTGGCATTTTTTCCAGGTTAAAGATAGTGGCTGGAAAAGGGGACAGAACAAGTTACAATAAGGTAAGGCCATCATATTTTCATGCATCTCGCCTGTTTAACATGTGACCTATGAGCTGAAAGTTATATGCCATATCAACAAATATATCTTGTAAACTGTGAACAAAATTATAACACTAAACAAAAAACCATGCAGCTTCAATCACTGAAGAAAAATGAAACTTGCTTTGGATTTCATTTTTTTAAAACAGTCCTGCATCATTGTTAATATATTAGCACCTGTTTGCTTAAACAAAATATTCAATCACCATCTGATAATTTAAATAGAAGATGTATATCATTTGTATAAGAAAAAGGATAAAAATGAGATGGCAAATCTCTATCGAAAGCTGTGTGACAATGCACGACCCACAAATACCAGCAAGGAGGGTCCCTGCAGAGCGGGGAGGGCAGGGAAGAGGCAAATGATGGAACCCACATGGCTGTATACACACTGTGCACATAACTAATAATTAAAAGAAAAGGCTGTGTGGGTATATTGACAATTCCTGCTTAATCATACCCAAAAGACTGAAAACATGATACTGGTTTTGTGAAACAATGAGAATTAAAGAACTAAGAATCACTCCTTAAAAACATCAGGGAACATAGTTAAAAATATTTTAAAATGTTATCATTTCTACTAGGGGAAAAGATCCACGCTTGTGAGATTTTCTTGATAAAACATTTTAATCCAAACTCCCGAGTGCATCATGTGGAGTTCAATATACAGATACACATCTTCAACAAGCAGCTGCTTTCTCAATTTAATTTGCACAGTCCTTTCATGCTCCACTGATGTATTAAATGTCGCTGTACTCTACAGGAGTTTATCTTTGATAAACCCAACAGCTGGCTGCTTGCTTCGTACTGACCTTCTTAAAATGCTTTAGAACAAGTCACACAAGTACTGCAGATTTGAACTGCCAGTTCACTGTGATTGGCACACAAGTTTATCATTTCACCCAACCATTCATGTGAGGTCACCAACATAAGTCCTTATTAAAATACATATCAATGTCAGTAAAAATCACTGTTAGCATAATTTTGGTCCTTTTAACAATGTTTTGTGCATGTTTTTGTAGTGCATACTTTAGAACTTTGTAGTTAACTTGGGAAATCAAAATAAGAAAATTTTCTTGGTTAGTTTACATCGATTTTGCTTGGAGCTATGGTAACAGACATTGATGGACACAAAAGCACCTCAGGACAATTATACTGTTATTCTAGCATACAAACCACGAATAGATTCTTTCAAATTCATATACTTTTATAAGACAGACTAAGTAATAAAATACTTTTAAAGACTCATTTCAGAATGGAAATTTTATGAATCAAATGATTTTTAAGTATTTTGTACATACATTATCCTTTTCATTTATTTTTAAAAATCATTAAAACATATAATAGCATGTTATTTTCATTCCAAAATCAATAGCAAAGCCTCTACTTGGCACAGGGTATTAGGTAGGGAGATCGGGACCTGAAAAGATACCTGTGAAGTGCACAGTGTAAGCGTCACTCAGGGAATGTTTGCTACAAAAAAACTAAAAGGTGTAACTATCCCCTGGGAGTGATAACTAACTCTACTCGTTTTGCGTATCTAGAATTGTTTTCAGAAGAATGGTTTTAATATATAACCAGGCTAGTAAGTAAAGAAGTGATTTAAATTATCCAGTGCTACCTTCCTACTACCGTATTATGCTAATTCAAAAAAATAAAAAGAATTTAACTCTAAGCCATATTTCAATTGCAAAAGACTAGAGGGCAAGCAGCAAAGGACATGGAGGAGGGATAGGCAGCACCCCCTGCAGGACAACCCAATCCAGTCCCTCTTTGGAGCATTGTAAAATAAACTTTTGACTAAACTGAAGAGAAAAGAAAAAGAATAGAGTGGTACTGCATGTATGTAAATAGAAAAACAGATTAAATGGGGGTGAAAAGGCCTAAGTGAGGTTAGGGGAAGACATTGAGTAAAGGAAAGGTGGAGGGAGGGCTAATCAAAATCTAAGAGGATATAATTAAGTCATATGGAAACCTACTATTTTGGACAATGGAATACTCAGAAGCCATAGATTGTTACTAGAAAATTTTCAGGGCTGGAGGTAGGATATCTTCCAGTGAGTTGTTGGCCAGGGAGGCCCCCTGATGGCCCCAAAACATTAAAAGCCATTGTTGAGGTCCTTGGTGTCCCACCAGGAATAGATGGTAAGACCCTATTGCTGAAGACTCCTCATACTTGGGCTGCAAGGCCACTGAGAAGTCCTGCTGGAGCTGAGCTGAAAACCTCCCCCATGTAGACAAGCTGAGAGAAAGCTGGAAAAAGCCACACTGCATGCAGTTCAATGGGGGACAGAGAAATTACCAGTGAAGATACTCAACAGCCTTAAATTTGACCAGCCAAGCCAAATGAACCAATGGGTGTAATAGTGGCATGTCTGTTATGAGGGAAACCAAGTGCCCTCTAATTGGACTGGAAGCCCACTCCATGGGAGTGAATACATCCCTGATACTGAAAACCTACAACAGGGATAGTCATGAGCCCTAGGGGTGAAATGTCTGCTGGTATCTGACCAAATGTATATACTATGCTCATCAAACTGCCCAGTAAGTACTTCTCTTAATGTTACCCATATATTAATGCTACTCTCACTTTTGGTTAGAGAAGCTTCTCTTTTCAGATGGCAGTGACCTTGGGATGACTCGGAAGGCACCATGGTGCTAAGAAGAAGTGACAGAGGAGTGCTCAGCACTGAAGTTTCTCTATCACAACTTCCAAGGCTCAAGGTCCATTGCAGGAGAGGTGGTGGAAAGAATGCAAGAGCCAAAGGAAGGGTAGGACTCCTTACAACGGGCTCCTGAAGACACTAAATGGCCTGGATATCCATGACCTTGCAGTGGCTGACACTACCTACACAAAACCATCAAAATAGGAAGATAAAATCATGACATCAAAATAACAAAGAGAGGCTGGAGAGATGGCTTAATGGTTAAGGCATTTGCCTGCAAAGCCCAAGGACCCAGGTTCAATTTCCTAAGACCCATGTAAGTGAGATGCACAGGGTGGCACATGCATCTGGAGTTCGTCAGCAGTGGCTGAATGCCCTGGTGCACCCATTCTCTCTCTGTGTCTCTCTCCCTTCCACTCTCTCTGCCACTTTCTCTTTTCCAAATAAATAAGAATTTAAAAAAAGAGAGAGACAGACAGACTGATTGAAAGGGGGGAGGGATATGATGGAGAATAAAGTTTCAAAAGGGAGGGAGAGAATTACTATGGGATGTTGTTTACAATTATGGAAGTAGTCAATAAAAAATTTTAAAAAAGAAAAAGAGAGAATGAGGAAGGATATGTTTGGTATTTCTCACAATCGTGTCTATAAAATCACTTGGAGTAAAATATTCTAAGAAGTGAAGTAATGGCAAGGATTTCCTGGCAGTTTTCTCACATTAAATCCAGTGAGTTTCCACATAGAAAGGAAGGGAAAAGTCTAATTAAGCCTACATGGTAAGTCAATTTCAAAGCCCCCTTTTATTTTTTCCCTATACTACTCTCTCTTTTTCCCTATTTTCTATTTCTATAAAGAAAGACAGTAAAAGATTCATCCAATTATCCTGGCTTTTGCTACTTTATGGCCTTAAACTAGTATAACATATAACATGGTATAATATACAGGTCTATAATTTCCACTATAGCCTACATAAGTGTGGACACGAACAGTGTCTGAATAGCATGTGAAAGAATCTTTGCCAGTCTTTACGTCAAAAGCCACCTATATATGTAACATCCACAGTAGCTAATATAGTATTTCTAAGTAAATCTCAATGCTTAAAGGGTCTTCTTCTTCATTCAGAAACAACTTCGTAAGTTGACTTATAGTTTATAACAGGAAAAGCCTGTTTTTCAATGTAATTTTAAATTACTAACAAGAAGAAAAATGAATTTTCTTCCTCCAAAGGAAGTTCTGCGTTTCTCAAAATGGCTTTACTTAACCACAAGTGATCACCATAAATTTCAACTGGAAGAATGTTTGCAGCAGAGTGCTCCCTGAAATAAGTGAAGTGATGCTGCTCGGAAGAAAGCACTAGAACCTCACAAAAACAGGATGAGCAAGCAGACATCTGGGCACAAGTTATGTGCCAGAAACTGTGTTGTTTACGTGAATCACTTCACTTAATCCACTCAACTAAGATTAAAGCACTTGCCAAAATCATAGTAAAAACCAACCTAAATCCAAACATAGGCTGTCCAACTGGAAAGCACACATTTTTAATGCCTACTAAAAACACAGTTCTAGGAAAGAGTTGGTCTAAATATAAAATAATGCCCACCTCTATGATAGGAACAATTTCATAAATAGTAAATCATTTTCCTACTTATTTTACTTTAGTTTGTATATAGGTCATGAGGTAAGAGAGGTGAGACTTCCAGCCACTTTACCTGGACCTTAGCACACAGGTTTTCCAAGATCCCATGGTAGGTTCTAAGGTATCCTACCAACTTTATATGATAATGTTTCTCAAGGATCTGGCAAAAATGAGAAAAATATTTTTTCTTAATTAGATTAAAGTAAGAGTATTAAACCTACATCTATTCTTTATTTGGGAATAAACTATGTCCTACACTTTCAGTGTTAACATATGGAATACAACTTGTAAGTTAACTTGCTGCTGCTGCTGCTGCTGTTAAAATTTCAATCACCCTTAATAGAAATATTGTAATATCCTTATCTGACAAATAAATAGAAACTGAGCATTTCCTCCCTTAATGTGAGAGGGAAAGAGGCAGGGTATGGTCTTTAAAACACACAAGAATGAATGTTACTCTTACAGTAACTACCCCTGATGGTACTCTCATGGGGATAAAACCAGGAATGATGTCAACACTATAATAACAACTGATCAAATATGATAATAAACGAGTGTAACTATAGTGAAAAGAGAACAGGTCTTTGTGCCAAGTGCCAATATTTTGTCTCAAGTTCTAATGGACTGTCCTACTTCAACACTTGCTCTGCAATTAAAGAATTCCCTCAGCACATTCCTGTATTGTGAAGATGATTATCAACTCCCTATATCTCTACAGCAGGGCACTACAACTCAGTGATACAGTGCTGCAAGAGGATGGAATTTCTCAGCAGGGATAAGTAGAGTACTTCACAGCCCAGTCCCAACCTGAGATCACCTTGCCGTGCCCTCCCAATACAGACACCATGTGTTCCAAACTTTAAAACAGTGCCCTACTACCCCCTGCAAACAGTGGCCAGCCATAGCAGAAAAGTTTTCTGGTGTACCATAGGCTACATGTAGTTTCTCCATCACAGACTAAATCCAAAGGAGGAAAAAGGGATCATTTTCTAATTTCGTCATTCCATATTCTCTCCTATCCTCAGGGAATCCTTGAAGAGTTCTTTTATATCATATGTGTACTCTTATACCATAGCTTAGTAATTCATTACATTAAATTTCTCTATTTTTAATCATTACATGATAAACTCCTGAAGCAAGATAGAGATGAGTTCAAATTTCCCTACTTACCAGCTTCTGGCCAGGATTTAATGAATTATTTCAATGATCTCAGTTTGGGGCAGTAGCCCTATAAATTGATAAACTACCACCTGCCTTTTCAGAGGACACTATCAGAATTAGATGGGATGATGAGTATAAAGACAAATGAAAGTAACTGATAATCTTCTCCCCCATCTGGGCATTTACTCTATGCCAAGATGATACAAAGAAGCAATCAAATGAAGTGTATAACTCAGAAATCACAAATAGAAGAAAAGGAATTAAAAAGCAGACATGCAAAAAATTTTTTTTTAAATCAGACATGCTTTGAAGCAGTTATATGAACCCAACATAATGAGGACATCAACCTTCCAGCATCCGTCTCCTTGAAAATTCCATCCTGATTAGGACATAGTTCACAGCTAGGAGAAACACCACATTTACAGGCATCACAAAACCAAGGTTCAGTGGAGTTTTCAGAAGCTGAACTCATAATAGAGTCACTTTCTCCATCGACTCCATAACAACCTAAAAGAACAAAAAAGATAACAGTTATGATTAGGGTTTATTTCTTGCACAAAGGAAGGGAACTAGAGAAAAATTTTTTTAAAAAATGGATTATAATACTGATATTAAAATACATGAAATCACTTTATAAAAATACTTTATCAGTGGCTGGGAAGACAGGTCAGTCAGTAAAGTGCTTGTCTCACCAGCATGAGGATCTGAATTCAATTCCCAGAATCCATGTGGAAAAGCTAGGTATTGTGGTATGCTCTTACAATCCCGAAGCTGGGAGGGCAGAGACAGGCAGATCTCTGACTCACTGACCAGTTAGCCCAGCACTGAAAAGCTCCAACCCAATGAAAGAACCTATCTAAAAAAAAAGGTAGACTGGGCTAGGGAGATGACTTCGAGGTTAAGGCACTTGTCTGCAAAGCCTAAGGAACCAGGTTCTATTCTTCAGTACCCGCCTAAGCCAGATGCACAACGTGGCATATGTGTCTGGAATTTATTTGCAATGGCTAGAGGCCCTGGCATGCCATGCTCTCTATATATCTGCCTCTTCCTCTCTCCCTCTCTCAAATAAATTAATTTTAAAAAAAAAAGGTAGACAGAGATCCTGAGGCATGAGACCCAAGGTTGTCCTCTGGCCTCTACATACAGCACATATCACACATATCTAAACACAGGCATACATATATACACATGAATATGCATATACATATATACATGCACACACAAAATACTTTTTACATAGGACAGTATGCACAATGAAATAAATCAAATTTTTAATTAGTTGTGGTCCTAAATAAAACTTTTTATAAGACAGGGAAATTTTTATATTTTAAACAACTTTTAGGGCTGGAGAGATGGCTTAGCGGTTAAGTGCTTGCCTGTGAAGCCTAAGGACCCCGATTTGAGGCTCAGTTCCCCAGGTCCCACGTTAGCCAGATGCACAAGGGGGTGCACGTGTCTGGAGTTCATTTGCAGAGGCTGGAAGCCCTGGCGCGCCCATTCTCTCGCTCTCTCCCTCTCTCTGTCTTTCTCTCTGTGTCTGTCGCTCTCAAATAAATAAAAAAAAAACTTTTATTCAAAAAATTTGGGTATCACTAAAAAGAAACGAGACTAGTAAGCTATTTATTCATTTATTAGTTCAGCTCCCTTTAAATCATACATTAGAACATATATAAGAGATCAAGTTTAAGCAAAAAAGCCCTCATACACAAAAGCACTTGATCTAATTTTGGAAGAAGCAGATTATAACACAAGCTAATACAACTAGAAAAGTGAAGCCTGGGCTAGAGAGATGGCTTGGCAACTAAGTTGCTTGCCTGCAAGTCAAAGGACCCAGGTTCAATTTCCCAGTAACAGTGTGAAGCCAGATGCACAGGGTGACACATGCATGTGGAGTACATTTTCAGCTGTTAGAGGCTGTGGCATGCCCATTCTCTCTCTGCATCCCCCCACTTTCTCAAATAAAAAATTAAATAAATTACATATTTTAAAAAAGAAAAGTGAAGCTTTACTAAGAAGAAAATAAAATAGAAACACACATATTAGTAAAACCATAGGACAATTTGAAAAGTACACACTAACATGAAATACAAGTTCCAGTAACTAAACCAGTAACTATAAGGTAATCAGTAACTATATATAAGGCATTTAGTATCTAAAAGATATAAGTTTTCTATCCTTTGAAAAAACTTTATGTATAACAGAAAGATATGGGGAAATAAAAAGAGGTCATTTCACTGTGACAAAGGCCACTAATCCTAGCTACTCAGGAGGCTGAGAGAATCACAAGTTCAAGATACCAACAATTTAGCAATACCCTGTCTCACAATAAAAAGGCGAGGCAGGGGAGTTGTTTGTATGTAGTGGTAGAGCATCTGCCTGGCATGTTCAAGGATGTAGTTTTAATCCCTAGTACTGCACACAATAGGAATTTTATCTTTTCCCTTGCACTGTATCTCAGTATGCAGAAATGTAAGTTAAGCACTTGGAGAGATGGCTTAGCACTTGAAGGTGGTTGTTTGCAATGCCTGCTAACCTGGGTTTCATTCTCTAGTACTCACAAAAAGCCAGATTTACAAAGTGGTACATGTGTCTAGAGTTTGTAGTCCTGAAGCACCCGTACTTTTCTCTGTTTTTCTCTCTCAAATAAGTAAGAGTATCTTTAAAAGTAAATTACTTTTTAAATAATTTAATAAAAATCTTCCAGCCCAACAACATACCCCATTAAAAAGCTAATGCAGCACAGTTCTTTCTTTACATTTAGAATAGGGAATATTATACTTGCACACAACTACCTTCCAATTATCAAAGGCAAGAGATTTTATTGTTAACTCAAATATGTATGTCTGAAACTACCTGCTCACTGTATTATTTCTCTAGACATTATGCCAGCAACTTGCATATTTAATTTATTCTACATACCTAAAAATTACATAACAGCAACCACAGAAAGCACTAAACAAACATTACTGAAAAAATAAGAGACAAGTGGATATATTTACATGGCAACCCTCAGCTCCATGACTATCTGAGAAAACTGTAACTACCAGAAAAGCAGGGAAGGGCAAGACCACAAAAAAAAAAAAAAAAAAAAGAGGCTTTGCTTTGTAATAGTCACCACTGACAGGAAACAAGTACTGTTAAGAAAAAGTAGTATTTCCACAGACAAACCAGGAGGAACAATCATTACAGAAAGAAACAGTGCACACTTCCTAACATGACACTGAAAACACAGAATAACTTCTATGGCACTCCTGCTCAAAGCATGTAACCTGAATCTAATAATGGAAAAACAGATTTAGAGACATTCTTCTAAAACAAACTGACCTGTGCTCTTCTCTGTCAATAGTAAGAAACACAAACACTGTGGGACTGTAGCAATTAAAGGTGACTAAATAGACATGACAACTGAATACATGAGACCTAGTTGTTATTTTTCTAAAAATGACAGTAGTGGAGCAAATGGAAAAATATGAATATTGTTGTAGATTAGGTATCAGTATTCTATAAATGCTTTTTTCTTTGATAAGTATGAAGTCCTTAAGCATATACCCTTATCTTAGGACATATTCACTGGGGCCCAGTATAGTAACACAGGCCAGTAACCCCAGCACTTGAGAGGCATAGGCAGACATATTGTAAGCTCAAGGTCAGTCTAGGCTACATAAGGAGATCTTGCCAAAAAAAAAAAAAAAATCAAAAGCTAGGGATATAGTTGAGTGGTAGAGCACTTGCCTAACATACACAAAGCCTTGGGTTCGATCTCCAGTGAAAGAAGGTGTAAGAAGACAAAGAAAGGGAGGGGAGGAGAGGAAATATTAAGGTATTGGAAGTATTAAGTAGGAAATTGCATCACAGAAATGAAAGAAGCTACTGCTTTAGGGAAAAAATAAAACACAATAAAGTGTTTTGATGTGGGAAATTTGGGTGAAGACTATATGGGAACTCTATTGTCCCTTAATTTTTCTGTAAATCAGAAATGAAATTTTAAGAAAACAAAATGTTTAAAAAAATATAAGAGAGAGTATTATCACCATAGAAGAGTGGCTCCTAGTTAATATTTTAAAAGTTCATCTCCAAATATTCTCCTTTCATATTCAAAAATAGTTATGTGTGGTTGTTCATGCCTATAATCCCAGCACTCAAGAAATTGACTCACGAAGAACACCAGCTCAAGGCCAGGCTGTCTCAAAAAAAAAAAAAAAAAAAAAAATCATAGCCAAAAGTAAAACATATAATTATACAAAAAAAAAAAAAAAAAAAGGGGCTGGAGAGATGGCTCGGCAGTTAAGGCACTTGCCTGCAAAGCCTAAGGCCCTAAGTTTGATTCTTCAGTACACATGTAAAGCCGGATACACAAGGTGGCATATGCATCTGTAATTCATTTGCAGTGGCTAAAGACCCTGGTGTACCCAATTTCTCCCTCTATCTTCCTCTTTTTCTCTCATAAATAAATAAGTAAGCAAGCAATTAAAAAAAAAAAAAAAAAAAACAAGTGCCAGGTGTGGTGGTGCACGACTTTAATCCCAGAGGTAGGAGGATCACTGTGAATTAGAGGCCAGCCTGAGACTACAAAGTACCAAGTCAGCCTAGCTAGAGTGAGACCCTACCTAGAAAAAACAAACAAACCAAAAAAAAGTAAATTAAAAAAGGAAGATGTATGATGTTGATAAGATCTGAATGCAAGGTTTTAAACAACAGTTCCTACTAAGATAACTAGAGATTATTTTCTACTTTTAAATTTTATTTAAAAACTAAAAGTAGCTAGGTTTGGTGATACAGTCCTATAATCCTATCTGCTCAAGAGGCAGGGGACAGTAAATTGTAGCGCATCCTAACATAGCAAGACTCTTGTCTCAAAATGGAAAGAAAAAAAAAGTAAAGAAAAGAAAATAAATAAACCAGAAAGAAAAATATCATAACATTAACCTCTAAAGAAATACCATTTTCAGCCAGGCATGGTAACGCACGCCTTTAATCCCAGCACTCGGAAGGCAGAGGTAGGAGGATCGCCATGAGTTCGAGGCCACCCTGAGACTACATAATGAGTTCCAGGTCAGCCTGGGCCAGAGTGAGAGCCTACCTTGAAAAATCAAAAAAAAAAAAAAAAAAAGAAAAGAAATACCATTTTCAAATATTTTTACTTCAATACTGGAAACATAAGAACAATCTGAAAAAAAGAAAAAACAGTCCAGGCATGGTGACATACATCTGTAATCCCACAACTGGGAGGCATAGGCAGCAGGAACAGAGTTGAAGTCATTCTCGACTATATTACATATCCAAGGCTACTCTAGGCTACATGAGACCCTGTCTTAAACAAAGAAAGCATACTAAAAGGACTCAGTATACCTCATTTTCAGTTGAAGTATCACATCATGAAACATTGTAGAAAAACCTTATAGTAGCATAAATGGAAAAGAGTTGGTTTTACTTAAATAAATGAAGTCAATCAGCCATTTATTTCTAAAAGCAAAGCAGAAATTACCTTCATGAACTGTAATGCCACAATTGTCACACTGAATGATTTCATCTGCATCTTCACTATTATCTCCAAGACAAACACAGCAAATTAGAATATGGTCCATTTTTTGAGAACTCCAGTTTTGACTCTTCTCAAGAATCAGCGAGTCCTAATATTAAAATATATTAGAAAATCACATTTTAATTAAAAATAATATTAATAAGCACAATTTTCACTTCAAACTATTTTAAAGCACTGCTTCTTATACTTCAAACTTATGCTGCATTCTTATCTGTTAATAACTTCAAAGGATGCCACATCTGACATGATACAATTCTGTTAAAGGGCACTTTGAGAAGCCTCCTCTCAACTAGTTCTCTGTATGCCCCATAGGTTATCACTCTACAAAATGAACTGCAAATAGCTTTGTCTGCTTTGTCCCTCAAACCAGAAGAAACAACCCTCAAGAAATTGTCAATCCTATAAATGGATCATTAAAAGTACAAGATATGATTCCTTTATTTTGGGTAAGGTTACTAGAGGACAAGACATATATACATGAAAACAGTAAGAAATAAGTTAAAGATATCATGATCAAGTATGCATGTGTGGTTTGCATTACAGACTCTACTCCAAGAGGGATAGGGACTTCAAAAGTTCTAGATTATCAAACTACTCACTAAAAGTCAATTAGAAAATTACATATAAGTATTTAAAAATGCCTTCCAAAGGAGCCAGGCTGACTAGTTACTAGAAAAGTCAACATGTTCTACTACACTTATGCCAAGAAAGATCTATGAGGCTAACTGGTAATAAAGATAACCTAGCTAGTAAATATAAAGGAGAAAAAGCTTCATGAACAGATGAATACAAAAGATAAAATTCCAAGGAAAAGAAAATCTAATGTAACTTAAACCTTGTACATTATGGACTTAACTTTAATAAGAAAATCATTCATTCATTCTAATATCATATCATTAGTCAGTTTTTGTTTTTGTTTTTGTTTTTGTTTTTGTTTTTTTTGAGAGGCTGAGGCAGGAATATCACTTAATCCTGAATTGGAGAACACCCTGGACAAAATAGTGAGACCTTGTCTCAAAAGCTGGGCGTGGTGGCGCACGCCTTTAATCCCAGCACTCTGGAGGCAGAGATGAGGACTGCGGTGACAATGAGGCCACCCTAAGACTAGGCAAGCCTGGTCTATATCAAGACCCTATCTCAAAAAAACAGTGGCTGGAGAGATGGCTTACCAGGTAAGGCAATTGCTGGCAAAGTCAAAAAACTCAGGTTCAATTCCCTAGCACCCCCGTAAACTCAGATGCACAAGATGTTGCATGTGGCTGGAGTTCCTTTGCAGTAGCTAGAGGCCCTGATGCACCCATTCTCTCTCTCAAATAAAAAAATAAGATATTCTAAAAAAAGTTTTTTTAAGTGATTATTGAAATGTTTAATAAATTGAACTGGACTGGAGAGATGGATTAGCAGCTGAGGTGCTTGCCTGCAAAGCCAAGGACCTCGGATAAATTCCCCAGGACCCACATAAGCCAGATGCACAAGGTGGCACATGCATCTGGAGTTCGTTTGCAGTATATGTCAATTCTCTCTCTCTCTCTCTGTCTCTCAAATGCAAATGAAATATTTAAAAATATAAAATATAAAGTGTTCTTAACATTACAAGATTATTTTCATTTATAAACTTAACTATATTCAAAACCAAAGTTAACCCCATGCCATATATTCATAATATGTATTTTATTTCATATTAATATTTTTCCACTTTTTATTATCTATTTGTTCATTTTTATTTATTTGAGAGCAAAAGAGATAGAAAGAGACAGAGAGAGAACGGGAGCGCCAGGGCCTCCAGCCATTGCAAACATACTCCAGACGTGTGTGCCCCTTGTGCATCTGGCTAATGTGGGTCCTGGGGAATCGAGCCTCAAACCAGGGTCCTTAGGCTTCACAGGCAAGTGCTTAACCACTAAGCCATCTCTCCAGCCCACTTTTTATTACCTTTATAAACTCTACCAAAACCAAAAGTCACAACTATCACCATCATTTCAATAGTAATTTGCAAATGACATCTGAAAAATATTATATATAAAAATCTATAGAGCCAAGCCTGGTGGTGCATGCCTTTAATCTCAGCACTCAGGAGACAGAGGTACGAGGATTGCTGTGAGTTTGTGGCCACCCTGAGACTACATAGTGAATTTCAGGACATCCGAGGCTAGAGTGAAACCCTACCTCGGAAAAAAAAAAAAAAAACTATGGCAAGAATGTTTCTGGCACATGGTAGACATTCAATTAATGTTCATGCCCCTCCTCCTTTACATTCTGACAGGACCGGGCACCTTGTGGCCTGTGCACCATACATAGCCCAGGATAGCTACAAACAAAGCCCAACAGGACAGTGCAGCTGCCGTGTGACCTTTGTATAGACAACTTCCTGCCACATGTTACAGGTTGCACATGCCTGGGAATTCAAAAGAGAAGCAAGGGCTAAAAGTTATGACTAAGGTGAAAGAGGAAGATCTTCTCCGGAACTCAAAAATAAAGCTACAAGCCTCACTAAGAACTATGAATTTATCATTCCCATGTTAAGTCCAAAAATAGATGTTATTCACAGAATATAAAATCTAGGCTTAACAACAAAAATAAGGTTTTTCACACACTAGGAAATGACCTAGCTCAAGTTTGATCCTTAGGATACTACTCCTGCTAATGAACTCTGCCAAAATCCAAACTGCCTCTAAATAGTCTCTGTGAGAAAAGAGCTTTTCCTCCTTTTACAAAACAAAACTGCAGCTCTACAAACATGTCTTTCTGCTACATACAAATGTGCATCTAAGACTTTAGGTTCAAAGTCTTAGAAATGAAAACCATTTTCTGTTACCCTCCTCATAAAATTTACCTCAGAAAAATAATGGGTAAAAACATTAGTAAGTCTCAAAGGCTTCAATATAAAGGGTTGAAAACAACCCAATCATACTCCAAGGGGATTATTCACGCTGCACCAAATTCATGAACATGAGTGAGCCACTGACAAAGATGTGTGCCCACTTGCAGAAAACGTCAATTATGAAATGCTCAAGGTGTGATCAAGGAGACTCTTTCAGACACCTACAAGGAAAAGCCTATTCTCAGATTACTACTACTGATGCTATCTGCTTTTTTTGCTATTCCTCTCTCATGGGTATGACGTTTTCTAGAAGCTACATGAAGAGAGACAGTGTTACCAATCTGACAACTTATGTGCTTCTCTATATTTCTGTACAAAGTTCTATTTTAATTTTTAAATATTTTTTAACATTTATTTGAGAGAGAGAGAAGGAGAGAGAGAGAGGCAGATAGAGAATGGGTACATCAGGGCCTCCAGCCACTGCAAACAAACTTCAAACACATGCACCCTTTTATGCATCTGGCTTACGTGGGTCCTGGGGAGTTAAACCTGGGTCCTTTGACTTGTAGGCAAATGCCATTAACTGCTAAGCCATCTCTACAGCCCAGTTCTGTTTTAATTTTAAATTGTAAATAGGAATAGATTATAATCTACACATATAACAAGGCTGCTCAATATTTTTTTAAGAAGGTAAAGGAAGTTCTGAAACCAAGCAATTGAGACTGCTCAGCTATGCTATTTCAGAGTGTTAAGGCCATTATGAGTGATAGTTAAAAAATGGCCCAGCTCATAAAAATGTTAAACAGCCTTAAGAAACTTAAAATCCACTGAAATTTCAGAGCATTGTTCACCTTAAAATGATGCCTAACATCACTTCTCTACAAATGTACTCATAGCAGCCATGAAAAAGTTGGCCTGCTTATAGACTAACTGACATTCTTTTTTTTTTTTTATTTCTAAAGATACACTTTTCTGACTCTACTAAAATTGAATCTGAAAATGTAATAGCAATGAAAACTAAAACTTTAAATATAATCAACCACATGCTGTCTAAAGAATATTTAGTAATTATCACTGCTATGATAACTAGAGATGAAGACACAAATACTGGCCATGAGGCAACAAGGATAAGCTTTAGACATGTTTCTATAAAATCAAAACCATATTAATAGAAAATCTGTAAGTATTACATAGTAACATAAATTGATTTCTTAATTAAATTTTAATATATAGATTGACATTTAAATACAATTAGAATCATGAAAAAAATAATTCATAATTTTGAATAGTACTTGTGGAGACAAAAAATAGTAATCAAGTTGTTAGGCAGAACGTTATTCAAAGGGAAATTAAGTTTCTATAATTTCTACATGGGGAATTTTCTAAAAACTGCTTTGGGATCTCATTCCTGAAATATCTTTGGGACAGTTAATATAAAGGCCCCAGTATTTACTAGTCTCTTTCATCAACATAAATAAATAAAAACAGCATGTGTGAAATTTAAATGTATTATAAAATTCAGTCAAAAACCTACTAAAAGACAGACATGGTGGCACATGACTTTAAGTCCCAGTATTCTAAACAAGAGAGGTAGGAGAATCACTGTGAGTCTGAGGCCAGCCTGAGACTACAGAGTGAGTATGAGGTCAGCCTGGGTTAGTATGAGACCCTACCTTAAAAACAAACAAACCAAAAAAAAAAAAAAAAAAAATTTAGCAATTTTTGTCTATGGGTTACCAAAAAGTAAAAACAAAAAAACAAAAAAAAAATCTTCCTAAGTATATATATGTGTCCCTACACCTTAGCATAAATCTACTCCATACTTTTGTCATTACACTACTTTTGTGACTAGTGACTGTCAGCCCAATAAAAATGGAATAAGGAGGAGCTATTGCTAAGAATAAACTTACATAGTAGATATAAAAGAAGTTTAAAATATCACAAAATGAACTGAGTGTCTATCTAAAGTATATATTTATTAAATTTCTATAAATTTTCCAAGGCATCATTAGTAATATGGAATAGCTTGTACTACAACATTAAAAAGTTTTACATCATTTCCCAAATGACAATTTACCTAGAGATAAGGATTAGAATAGCACTTAAGACAGGCAACATTCTTCAGAGTAAAGTAAAAAGCTTAGAAAGTAACCAATGTTTATAATCTAAACTATAAGTTGCTGTTTCAGCTGTACTAATATAATCCCTGACAGCTTGCTATATTATTTAGATAAGGGGGGAGGGGAATCACAAAATTTTACATTAAACCTAATTAAAATAGAAAATTATTGATATGTAAAATTTATAAACCTAAAAATATGAAAAATAAGTAAAGCATATGAAGGAAAATCTGCCATTTTAGCTGTTTCAATGATATGAATAAACAAAAAAATGTGATAAAGTAAATTTTGTTAACTATAAACACAGTGATAGAAATGACAGAATTAGGATAGTTCTAATGTGATGTAACAGATACATCTACATGTAAGACAACAACCCAATCTCTCTTTGGAAGAAAAACATAAACACACAGACAAAAAGACAAAAAAAGTTTGACTGAAGAGTCTTGAAAGTTGAACCTCTGGACCAAATGGATAAACCTAACTTTCAGTAGTAGGTCAAGTGGAGGAGCTGAGCCATTACTGTAGCGTTATGAGAGAAATGTTTGTTCTATGATGGAAATGTTGGTTTTTGGTTATTTCATTGTAGAGAATTTGTTCATTAAATATATGTAAAGGCATCTCAATTAACTCCAGTACACATACAGCAAAGGTCACTGACTATGCTGATGATGGGGTCTACAGTGGCAAATGATTTAATGTTTAGAATGAGGTGCAAAAGTCTGAGAAAAGAAGCCATTTGATACCCTGCTCTAGAGTATTTTAAAACTCTATACTTTTAGGTGGATGGTCAAAACTAAGTTGAAAGAAAGGTCACTTCTGCTTTCATAATCCACTCAGCACATGTAGCAGCTATAACAATAGGAAGAAAGCATACAAAAGGGAATGGAAAACTCTACCATTTTCCAGGTCTAAAGATACAAAAATATTTCTCCATTTCTCCTTGAGGATGGAGATTACGAGCTCCTAGAGAATATAAACAGTGGATAATTAAAGGTTTGTTGATCAAATAAATTAACAGTACATGTAGGGTACTCGATCACTCCCACAGCTAAACAGGATTTCAAGGAAGCTACTTAGTATCATGAGTAGAGTGATTCAGAGAATTCCCTTTTCCCCAGACAGACAGATACCATAAAAATTGGGTTGATCTACCTCATTACTCTTGCTCTGAGATAGGGTCAGGCTATCATTGGTCAGTTCCTCATCATCAGCACTGTTTCTGCTAACAACTTTACTCCTCTTCTTCTTGCAACCCACTTCGCTAGCGGGGCTACTATGGTCGTCATCATTGCCCTCATCATTCTCGTCTTCATCACTCCCACTTCCCTCATCTTCATCATCCTCATTGTCGCCATCACTCCCCTCTTTCTGAGATGCTGACCTGCCTTTCCTCTTCACTGCAGTCGGCCGCCAATCATTGTCATCCTCACTGTCATAGTCATCCATATCATTCAGCTCTTCCATGGATACAAAATCCAAAAGTGGTCGGTTTCGACGAAGATTCCATTTTTTGGGCTCACTGACTTGTTCCTCTGCAGGAGTGGTCATAGTGGGAGCAGAAGGGGGTGTGTTAACAGCAGAAGGACTTGTGGCTGGAGTGGTGGCAGCAGTAGCAGCAGCCACATTATCAGATACTGTTGCTTTTTCATTTTCCTTCTCTCTCTCCTTCTCTTTCTCTTTTTCTTTCTCTTTTTCCTTCTCTTTCTCCTTTTTCTTTCTAGGTCTTTCTCCATTTTCTTCTTCTTCCTTCTTCTCCACTTTAATTAACTGCTTGTCAGAAGACACTTCTTCTGTAGAAGGTTTAAGCTGTTCTTCCTTTACTTTAATAGCTTCATTCAGTTCTTCCTCTAAAATATTTTCTTCAGAATCACTACAGGAACCTTCTCCACTGTCCTTTGAAGGATCTTCACTTCCATTACCACTCCCTTCAGAATCTGTCAAAAATATGAGAAAAAAAACCACACATATGTATATACATACACACACACACAACACTGACACAAATGAAACCACCAAAACTTGTGAATAATTTGCAAAACAATATAAACAAATCTAAGGCAAAGAATGGTAGACATTCCCAACCTGATTAAAGAAATCAATGAAGCTGATATAATGGTTTAATCCAATACGTACTAATGAAGATGAATATATGAAATGTAAGATATACTTTCAAAAGAGTAGCAATATTGGATAGCTAATGCTATACTTAGTATCTAGAGTTAATTTTTTTCTAAAAATAAATGTGCTTTTTAAAAAAATAAAAAGCTAGGCACTTGATTTTACCAATAGTAATACAAATCAGACAAAATTCTTCCTTTATATCTTCATTTTATAAAATACATGGAACTTACAGTAATAACACACATCTAAAACAATATAAATATAACCTCCAAATCTGTTTTACTCTTTATCCAGCAAAATTAGCATAGCTGTTTATGAGAGCTAACTTGTACCACATCCCTAATGGAGCAAACCAATTTTAGATAAAGTACACAGATGAAAAGGGGCAATGGTGATGGCACAGAAAATGGAAGCTGTAAGAGAATTTACCAGTCATCCTGCCAAACAGGATGCTGGCTCTTGTCAACAAAAGAGTCACACCAACTGCTGAAAGCTTAACTACCACAGACCTCAAAATGTAAGAAACAATAAAGAGATGACTCTGTCCTACAAATGAGCAACCACAATAGTTATAGAACTGACAGACTGTGGATATGGAGTAGCTCATACAGCCTATAATGTTTCTAGCAAGTTTCTTCCCTTCCTGCCTAGCACAGCAGATCCTTCTCACTCCAACAATAGTCAGTAATCTTCCAATCCTAATGTTCTTTGTTTGCAAGTAAATAAATGAAAATCTAAAATGCTTGGACAGATGGATAAATAGAAGCAGGGAAAAAAGAGGAAAATAATTTCACACTATTGTTTTTAGAATGTAAAATGTCCCCCATGGGCTCACATGTTTGAACATTCAGTCCCTAGTGGCACTAAATCCCTAAGTGGCACTGTTCAGGAAGGTTGTAGACCCTTTAGGAGATGGAGCCTTGATGAAAGAAGATCACTGGAGATCCGGCCTTGAAATGTTATAGCTACTCCATCCCAGTCTCCCTCTGCTTCCTGACTGCAGAGGCCATGAGAGCAGCACTGCTCTCTCTCCTCTCCTTTCCTGCCATGTCTTTCCCACCTTGATGGAGTCTGCCCTCTGGAACTAGGAGACAAAATAAACACTCTCCTTCCTTAAATTGCTCTGGTCAGGTATCTGTTCACAGTAACAACAAAGTAACTAGTATTCAAAACAATAGTAAAACCTATAGGAAAATGAATTGTTTGAACCTATAACCAAGAAAATAGTAATACAAAATAGTGAAAATAATTGTTTCCATAGCACTTTAATTTGTAGGAATTCAAATTGCCTCAATATTTAAAAGTAATTATGCACTAAAGTAAGTTATCTATAACTAGAAGTATATGGTTTATAAAACACCTAAGAAGTCCTTTATAAATGGCTAATAAAATATCAATCATGTTAATGTACATAAAAAATTAAAAATTATGGGCTGGAGTGATAGCTTAGTGGCTAAGGCATTTGCCTGTGAAGCCAAAGGACCCAGGTTTAATTCCCCAGGACTCATGTAAGCCAGATGCACAAAGGGCACAGGTATCCGGAGTTCGTTTGCAGTGGCTAGAGGCCCTGGCATGCCCATTCTCTCTGTCTCTCTCTGCTTGCAAATAAATATATAAAATTTATTTAAATAAAAATTAGAAATTAGCTGGGCGTGGTGGAACACACCTTTAATCCCAGCACTTGGGAGGCAGAGGAAGGAGGATCCAGGTCAGTCTGGGCTAGAGATACCCTACCTCAAAAAAAAAAAAAATTAAAAAAAGACTTTGACACTAAAAAATGAGTAGGAATCTCAAGATTACCCTTAGGTAGCCACAACTTACTCAACAGTGTTCTTAAAAAGAACACTTCAGTCCCAAAATTTTGCAAAGAACAGATGAGCAATATAGGTCTAAAATTCTAATCTGAAACTTTTGGAGATATGTGTCAAAATTTTTTTTTTATATTTCACAAGGGCAGCATGGTCTATGTATTATATATTATACTAATATATCTAAGGTACTGTCCTATAATCAAATATATTTTTACAGTACAAAGTATGAAAAATAAGTAATACAAATAACTCCTATTTGTCTTGGGTTTTAAAATAATTTTTATTTATTTTTATTTATTTATTAGAGACAGAAAGAGGGAGAGAGAGAGAAAGGGCATGCTAGGGCCTCTAGCCACTGCAAACGAACTCCAGATGCATGTGCCAACATGTGCATCTGGCTTACATGGAACCTGGAGAGTTAAACCTAGGTCATTAGGCTTTGCAGGCATGCAACTTAACCACTAAACCATCTCTGCAGCCTTGAGTCACGTTTTACAAGTAAGTCTGTAGAAAACTTAAGAAATCCTTTTTATATTTCTGGGCTTTTGGATTTCAAAGAGTATGAGCTCAATATCATTGCCAAGAAAGTGACTTATTTTCAGTTCAAGTTCTACAAATCATTAAGAAAATTGAGATTCTTTTTAAACCATTCACAATAATAAAACCCAATCTATCAAGAAAATCAATTCTGGAAAAAAATAATTTCTAGACTTTTTTGCATGTGTTTATATGTGCTATGTGTGCATGAACGTCTATATGTATATGGGTGTGTGTATATATATGTGTGTGTGTGTGTGTGTGTGTGTATATATATACACACACACATACACACATATATACATACATATATATGTATATATATACACACACATACATATATACATATGTATATATATGTATAAATACATGTGAACATGTGGGTATGCATAATGTTGAGACCAGAGGTCAATGTCAGGGTTCCTCCTCAATCACTCTCCCACCTTATTCATTGAGACAAGGTCTCTCACTGAACTCATAGCTCATAGATTCAACTGAACTGCAAGCCCAAGCAATTCTCTTATTTCTACCTTCCTAGTGCTGGGATTCCAGGTGTGTACTACAACACCCAGCATTTTTACATGGGTATTGGAGAATCAAACACAGATATTCATGTTTCTACAGTATCTCCTGGGTTCTAGACATTTTTAAATAAGTATCTACCAATTAAATTAAATAAGCATAGTTGACTAAATACTTTGAAGGCAAAGGATCACTTATATACTTAAAAACCTTACAAGCGGATGCCATTACTAAGAGAGCCAGAATATGGAGATGAAAAAGAATGATGCTTTTCTTCTAGATCAGACTTCTGGAATCCTTTTCCCTACAAGAATATAATGGTAAATACAAAACTAAGATTCACTGGTACAGTATTCTTTAACTGTTTTTGTTTTATAATCATGTCTAAAGAGAGAATAACTTTTTAATACAATTCAAATGTTTTATTTTAGAAGAATGTGAAATGTTTCCATAAATCCAAACTTGACCAGCTCTTTAGTGACCAAATATGTCATACTCTAACTTATCTTTCGTTGATCTGTGAAAAATAGCATTGTCATCTGATAGTCATGACTTGTTTTTTGGTACATGTGTACTTGAGACAATATTTACTTAAGTGCACACAGATGGATAATGATGACAATGAGAAAACAAGGTCCTTTGCTGACTGTATTTTTATAGGCTGTAAAGAAAAATATTTCTATTCCACTCCACACTACATTCCAAATCTCTGATTTTTACACAAAAAAGAGATATGAAAAGGGGTCACAGAGTGAAGAAATGAGCCAGATACTTCAAATAAAGCTCTTAGGCTTAAGCATGAAGTTAATCTCTGGATCTACAATGAACTTTTACATTTAAAACTGTCACACTGAAACACTACTTCTCATTTCATTAAATAAAAAAGTAATCTTTCTCAAGAACACAGTATATCAGAATCTCTCCAAGCAATATTCAGCTCAACTGATACATGGTCAAGGAATTGTCATTACAGTTACAGAATTAAAAGCAAACTTTCAAATATTCCTCCACAATATTCAGTATTAAAAAAAATTTAACTAGATATAATTATCAATATAATTATAATCAAAGCTTAGACTTTCCCCATGACAAATATTAAACATTAAAATCATTGTGGTTCAACTCTGAATTTACATTAACTTTGAAATACAATCTTTGTTCATCATAAACCTCATTATTCATTTCACTGATATAATACAACAATTAGTACCATACACAAACATAACAGATAATATAAAGATCAATTGTCTACTGTTTGATTCAGAATTTTCCTGGAGCTATCTGACTAATTCTATGAATTTCTTTAAAAAGCCAATCTATCAACACTTCTTTTCTAGTGAGTCTTGTTACAACTGTGTCATCTCACATTTGAGTAAATCTGAAACAGCAGTTCTCAACTGGATATAAATCTTTCCCCATTAAACACATGCTAATCTCTGGAGACAACAGTTGTCACGATGTGCTAAAGCATCCTACACTGCATAGGACAAACCCCCACAACAAAAAATTACTAATACAACACGCCAACAGTGCCAAAGCTTTTTGAGATACCTTCACCTAGACTAAAATGTCAATGCTGGGTTGGAGTGATGGCTCAGCAGTTAAGGTGCTTGCCTGCAAAGCCAAAGGACCCACATAAGCCAGATGCACAAGGGAGTACATACATCTGGAGTTCATTTGCAGTGGCTGGAAGCCTTGGCATGCCCATATATTCTCCCTCTATCTCTCTCTCTCCCTCCCTTCATCCAATATAAAAATAAAGTTGTAGCCGGGCGTGGTGGCACACACCTTTAATCCCAGCACTCAGGAGGCAGAGGTAGGAGGATCACCGTGAGTTCGAGGCCACCCTGAGACTACATAGTGAATTCCAGGTGAGACCCTACCTCGAAAAACCAAAAAAAAAAAAAAAAAAGTTGTACTTTTAAAAAAAGTCAATGCTACCCTGTTTTTCTACATACTTATCTCTTTTTTAAGAGATCATTTGTGTAATTTCACATCATTTTTGATTAAACCAGTGCAATTCCAGAGTCACCTTGCTGCAAAGGGCTTGTTCTCACCACAGCTTCTACCATCCTTCTTCAATCCCAATGTTCTAAGGGTTTTTGCAGACTATTTCTCCCTTAAAGGGTTTCCCTACACAATCCAGATATCCAGAGGAGATGGAAGGTGGCCCTGAAAATTCTAACTAATCCATAAACAGCAGCTGGTTAACAGTTGCATCTTTCAAGCCTTTTTCTTCAGACAAAATTGAGTCAGAGAAATGAAGTTAATTCTCAGAATAGAGAATCAAAGTGGGTTCCAGAAACTGCTTCAAAATATTCAAAATAAAGTTGAGAAATTGCAAGTAAAGAAGTTTAGGCAAGGCCAATGCTGGTACTTGACTCAGGTAGGAAGGTTCAATTCTTAATTATGCCAACAGGAAACTGTCCTTTTTTGTACCTAGTGATACAGCCCATGTACCTATCAAAGCTTAATATGAAAGAAACAATGAAGGAGGCTGGAATGAGCTGGCTACTTCTGGTAGGTTTCAAGAAAGCTGCATGGGTCAGGCTGAAAGTGGCCTGTTTTCCAACAGAAGGCGGTGGGGGGGGGGGGGACGGACCAAAGTTCTGCCAACAGAGCCTTGCTGCCTGTGGCCTTACTTTTGTCTCTAACCCAAGTAAATACATATAAATGAAGAATGGTATCTCTCTCCCTCCCTTCCTCCCTTTCTCCCTCCCTCTCCCCTTCTCCCTCCCTCCCTCTCTCTCCCCATCTCTCTCCCTCCCTCCCCCCCCCCCCCCCCCCGAGAGTTCTCTAGAAGTGACATCAAAAAAAAATACAGCAGGGCTGGAGAGATGGCTTAGCGGTTAAGCACTAAGGACCCCGGTTCAAGGCTCAGTTCTCCGGGACCCACGTTAGCCAGATGAACAAGGGGGCACATGCGTCTGGAGTTCGTTTGCAGTGGCTGGAAGCCCTGGCATGCCCATTCTCTCTCTCTCTCTCTCTCTCTCTCTATCTATCTATCTATCTGCCTCTTTCTGTCTCTGTCACTCTAAAATAAATAAATAAATAAGAACCAAAAAAAAAAAAACAATTAAAAAAAATACAGCAAAGTCTGACTCACATCCTCCTTGGCTCACCTGTCCCATTAAGTATCCTTTAACTAAGAAAAGGAAAACCCATGCATATTCTGAAGTTGCATCTGAAAGCAGTGTAAGGTTGAAAAGAAATTATAAAAATCTCTTTTCAAAACAACAAAAAAAAATCACAACCTCCTAGCCCATGTTCAGTGTTATAATTTCTGTGAAGCAGATGTAACCCACATATTGGAAAAAGAACCCTTACAAGTTTTTTTTAATGTTTTTTTCTTCTGGACAATTCTATTCAATATTAACTAAAATAAAAGATTTTGTTTGGTCATGCATTTTAAAACCAGAACGTGGGCTGGAGAGATGGCTTAGCGGTTAAACACTTGCCTGTGAAACCTAAGGACCTCAGTTCAAGGCTCGATTCCCCAGGACCCACGTTAGCCAGATGCACAAGGGGGCTCATGCATCTGGAGTTCGTTTGCAGTGGCTGGAGACCCTGGCGTGCCCCCTCCCTCCCTCCCTCCCTCCCTCCCTCCCTCTCTCTCTCTCTCCGCCTCTTTCTCTGTCTATCACTTTCAAATAAATAAATAAACATAAAAAGTTTTTTTAACCCGAACGTTCTTCTTTCTAGCCAGAAACCTCTATGCTTTGTCTATCTGCCTAGACTATAGTTTTTGAACTTTTGGCTACAACACATCATTAGAAATGAATTTTATTTCATGAACTAGTATGCAATTATACATGTGTATACATTAATATGTGCTTATGTATAACCAAATCACAAGCTTTACACTGCAGTAATTACTTTCAATATATGTGGTCCGTGGTGATATTTTCTATTCAGTTATATTTTTCAAAAAGAATTAAAAAAGTAAAGAAGAAACACTGGTCATAACACAGCACATTGATTTACAGCACATTGATGGGTCATTCCCAGAGTTTGAAAGCACTAGCCTTAGCTTTGGCCTATCTCTTCTACTGGTCTCTTAGCTCAGTCCTAACACTCAAACAGAAATACATTTCCAAGCTTAATAACCTTTAACACTATTTAATGTATCACTCACTAAGAATGCTGTATCTATTCTCTCTTTCACTCACAGTTCCATTATTAGCTCCTGAAAGAAACTGTTCCCAATCAATTGCATCTACAATAATCTCATTTTCTGTACCCACTTCAGCAGCACATACTAAAATAAGCCCATTCCTTTGGAAAGACTTGGACTATACACATGATCAACCTTCTTTTGCATCATCTATCATTTCTTCTGTTCTAATAATTCATCATTCTAATTGAGCTACTTCTTTATGAATTCACCACAACATCTGGCAAAGTACTAAAGAAATGTCAATGACTATATCTAGATCCACTTACACAAAATCAGATGAGGCAAAAAACACTACTAAAGCAAGTTATTACAGAAGTCTGAGCCTGACTCATCTATTTATACTATTTTAGACAATATGACCTAGTTACACTAGCTAAATTGGAAATCTTGATGGTGTAAGTTCAATTTCCCAGTATCCATGTAAAGCTAGATGCAAAATAGCACAAGTGTCTGAATAGAGTGTGCAGTGTCAAGAGGCCCTAGCATACTCATATTCATCCTCTGTCTCTATCTCTCTCTCCCTCCCCACCCGTCTCACACACACATACACACACACACTTCCTTTTTCTCTTTCTCAAGTAAATAAAAATATTAATAAATGAATAAAACCCCATTTCTATCAGTCATTGCCAAGAACACAGACATTTACATTTTATCTCCTTTCCCTTCCTCTTCCTTCTTTGAAAGCACCACACATCACCCAGTCAATGAAATACAAGAGCTGAAAACAAAGGTTAAGTTAAAAGTTAAGATAAACTCCTCAAATTTTGAGTGTTGGGAGTGAACCCATTAGTAAGATCAATATAATTTTAGTTTAAGATTATATCAAACTATTCAGTATCTGAACAATGGAAGGACTAAATTTTGTTGCCATAACTAATGAACATCACTTAAGTCCTTTAAATTAAGTACCACTGTGACCTGTACAAGAAAATATATTTCATTTAGTTATTATAAAAGATAAATGAGATTATGCAAAAAAAAAATTCTCAGTAAATCACAATGCAAATACTGCTTGCAATGTTAACTGTAACACAACAACAATTAATTTCATCCCTTTTTACAACACCAAAAAGAAAAACCAGAGGAAAAGAACAAGAGCTTACTAACTAAAGCAGATTCTAAAAGGATACTAAAAATGTATTAGAGGAGCTGAGATGTATGTCAGTGGTAAAGCATGTGCAAGGCCTTGAGTGTGATTCCAGGAACCTCAAGAAAAAAGTTATAGGGATGAAATTATAAAGGTTCTTTTTATTTTTTTGAGGTAGGGTCACACTCTAGCCCAGGCTGACCTGGATCTCACTCTGTAGCTCCAGGCTGGCCTGGAACTCACAGTGATCCTCCTACCTCTGCCTCCCAAGTGCTGGGATTAAAGGTGTGTGCCACCATGCCTGGCACAAAGGATCTTATTTCTCACTTCATCTCAATTTCCACCAAAAGTGGTAAATTTGTAAATATTTTTATTGTTCATGTGCTCACCACCATTTCCCATATAAAATATTTCACATAATTCTGTTCCTTAGATTCCTCCAATTACATTATATACTAAGCATATGAGATACATGGAACAAAATATTCAAAAGAAAAACATTCCATTTCCAATTCTGTACATATAATTGTATGACTTTAGACTTCTTTAAATCATTAAATATAAGGAAACATGGATTCATTATACAAGGTTCAGCACATACTATAATTTAAAGTATAATGTATACTCTGAACAACTTTATTCTACAAGCTAATAGAGTAAAAGCACAACTTCCCTTAGGGAGCCAAATGTTAGGATCTACAATCCTTAGAATATAGCATCCTACGTCAGGATATCTTGACGTTTTCCTCTATCAATCATATAAGCAGAAATAAATACAAACTTAGGATGCAGAATAAGGAAAATGGTTAAAAACAGTCCTTCCCTGACTGCTAATTATCTCTGCATGTAAGAATCAACAAAAATAGAAGCAAGGATAGGTTCTAGTGATTGGATCTTGGGGCAATGTGGGAAATCAAATGAAAATAATAAGTGAACTGTATGTGCTCTCACTTTAAATTGTTATCTTAACTAAAAATTGTTTAAAAGAAATACTTTAAAAATACATTCAAGTCCAAAAAGCGGTACAGGGGAGGAGAGGAAACAATTACCTGACGCATCTCCAACTTTAAAATCACTGTCATCTGAACTGTCATAATCAAGAGCTTCCAGGAGAGAAGCTGCCAGCGGCTTCACCTGCCTCCTCTTGGAGCTGCGATCCACTGTTAAGAGAAAACATGACAGACTCATTCACGATCACACCAAGCACAGGAGGGCTGACATACTGAGGGAAGATAATGGCCTCATTAGGGGAGCAAAGGGCTTGGGGGCAGGCTGGGTGTTGTGGGGGGGGGGTGGATTGAGGCCAAGGCCAACCGAGACTTTTCTCCTTGGGCATCTTAAGGGGGGATGCTTCTTGGGAGTCCCTTTGCAATCCCTCATTCAGACTCCCTAGTCAACAGAGAAAGCAATGCCCCCCCCCGGGGGGCCCGACGAGCAGGGTTCTTCCCAGCAAGGACCCAGCACCCCTCCCCACTCCCCCAAATCCTGGCCAGGCTGAGAGGACCTCTCCCCCCAGAGGCCTCGGATACACTTACTAAGGAAGCCGTGAGGTGGTCGCTGGGAGGAGACCTAGCGAGAGGCTGCGGGCGGCAGGCAGGCCCGGAAGGAGCTATCTGGGGAGCGCCGGCCCGAGCGACCGCGACCCCGGGCAGCCCCCGCCCGCCGCCCGCCCGCCCCCTCTCCGCCCGGCGCCCGAGCGCTGCGTCCCGCCGGAGCCGCCCTCCGGCCCAGCAGCCAGGCCCACCCGGCGGCCCTGGGGACTTAATTTCTCCCGGCAAAAGCCAGAAGGAAAAAAAAATAAAGGAAAGGAGTATCTTATTAGCCTACACCGGAAGCAACAAAAGACCCAGAATTTCCAGCCCCAGACCGACTGTCTGAGACAATAGAGCCCGCGACCCGGATACGGCTCTCCCAAGAAGGAAGTGAAAACACCGCGCAGACGGCCCGCCAGCAGCAGGAGCTGAGCGCGCCTGCGCAAAACGGGAGCCCGCCACCCCGCCCCCTCCAGGCAGAGGAGGCCTCGGGAAAGCCGGCCAAATAGAGCCAGACCCGCCCACCGCCCCTAGAGGCTCCGCCCTCTCTCCGCCCGGTCTGGGACCCTTCGGATCAGCCCCAGCTTGATTTCTCACGGATCTGGAATTTGTTTGTCGTGGCTGGAGATCCTGTCATGCCCATTCTCATTCATTCATTCTCTCTCTCTCTCTTTCTCTCTCTCTCTCCCTCCCTCCCTCCCTCTCTCTCTCTCTCTCTCTCAAATAAATAAATAAATAAATAAATAAATAAATAAATAAATAAATAAATTTTTGAAAAAGCTTACCAATCCAAGGGGAAGTTCCATCAGTGCCAGAGGAAGCTGATTCCATACATCCAAACAGCCAACAAAAACTAAAAGCAGCAACAAGGAACTGCAGCGAACAGGACCCCACAGAGCTCAAATTTTCTGTATAACTTTGAGCTGGAATCCAGGTTCCCCCACCACCACCCCAAGACACCTCCTCTACCTAGATGGCTAGAAACCCAATTTATAAGCTTTAAGAAAATATCTGAGTCTATGGGAGACATACATTCAAACGACCACATCAGCCAACAACTCATTGGAAGTATACCACACCTGGCATTGAAATTTTTCTAGCAATCATCTATGGCTTCTGTGCATACCATTACCCACATCCATAGAATACTTCTGTCCATTCTCTCTTGCTCGCTCTCTCTCGCTCATGCTCTCTCTCTCTCTCTCCCTCTCTCCCTCTCTCCCTCTCTCTCTCTTTCTGTCTCTCTCTCTTCATATATATATTATTGGCTGGCAAAGAAGTGGGTTTCCATATGATTTATACATAACATCTTAACTTTTGATTAACCCTCCTCCCACCCTTCCTTTTCTCCATCCCTTCCCCTTATCCTACTTAGACCATTTCACCTCCAGTAATCACAGCCTCTATTTACATAACTACAATACCCTCCCCTTAAGCCCTCCCTCTCCTCCATCGCTTATAGCCTCTTTCTAGCTTCCTGACCTCTACTACTGACTTTTACTCCAACTCATAAAAAGCTAAATATTGTTGGCTCAGATCCACATATGAAAGAGAACATGTGGCATTTGGTTGTCTGGGCCTGGATAACTGCAATAGGATAATCCTTTCCAGAACCACCCATTTCCCTGCAAATTTCATTTTTCTTTACTACTGAAGAAAACACTGTTGTTTAAATGTACTACATCTTCATTACCCATTCATCAGTTGAAGGGTTTATAGACTGGTTTCATTTCCTAGCTATTGTGAAGACAGCAGCAATAAACATGAATGAGCAAGTATCTATAAAGTAATGAGTAGAATCCTTAGGATATAAGCCAAGGAGTAGTATAGCTATATCATATGGTAAATCTATTTTTAGCTGTCTCAGAAACTTCCATACTGGATTTCCACAGTGGCTCTACCAGTTTACATTCCCACCAACAATGTGGAAGGGCTCCACTTTTTCTAAACCCTTGCCAGCATTTATTGTCATTTTTTTTTTCTTTATGATAGCCATTCTGGCAAGAGTGAGATGGAATCTCAAAGTAGTTTGAATTTGCATTTCCATGATGTCTAAGAATGTAGAAATGTGTTTATATGTTTCTTGATCATCTCTACTTCTTTGAGAACTCTCTATTCAGTTCTAGGGACCATTTTTTTAATTGTGTGTTTGTTGTCTTTTGATTTATTTTTTTGAGTTCTTTAAATCTTTTTATTTATGAGAGATAGAGCATGTGTGAGAGAGAGATGGAGAGAGAGAGAATGGGCACACCAGAGCCTCTACCCACTGCAAACGAACTCCAGACAAATGTGCCACCTGTGTATCTGGCTTTTGCGGGTACTAGAGAATCAAACCTGAGTCCTCAGGTTTTGCAGACAAGTGCCTTACCTGCTAAGCCATCTAGCCTTTTTGTAGTACTCTGTATATTCTGGACATTAATCCTCTGTCACATGTAAACTGGCAAAGAATTGCTCCCATTCTATAGGTTGCCTCTTTGCTCTATTCACAGTACCCTTTTTTGTATAAAAGCTTTTTAATTTCATGAGATCCCAGTGGTTAATTAGCGGTTTTACTTTCTGAGTGGGTGGGGTTATATTCAGAAAGTTATTGGCCATGCCAATATATTAAGGTATTCCCACTCTTTTTTAACCTCTAGCAGTTGCAGGGTTTCAGGATTGATATTAAGGTATTTAATCCATTTGGAAATTACTCTTGTGTATGGAGAGAGATAAGGATCTATTTCCATCCTTCGACATATACATATCCAGTTCTCCTAGCACCATTTTTTTTTATTAGATATGTATATAGTGTGTATACAGCCATTATGATACCATTGTTAGCCTTCCCTAAAATCAGATGGCTATAATTGCCTGGGTTTACATCTAGGTCCTCTATTCTGTTTCATTGATCTATGTGTCTATTTTTGTGTCAGTACCATGCCATTTTTTGTAATATATCTAAACATGGCCCTGTAATGCATCTAAAAATCAGGTTTGGTGATACTACCAGTCTTACTTTTGTTACTCAGAATTGCTTTGGATAGATGAGGTTTTTTTGGTGCATCCAAATTAATTTCAGATTTTTTTTCTATTTAGGTGAAGAATGCCATTGGAATTTTGATGAGGATTGCATTAAATCTGTAGATTGCTTTTGTAAAATAGACATTTTCACAATATTGAACCTTCCAATCCAAGAACATGGCATGTCTTTTCATTTCCTAGTATCTTCTGTGATTTTTCCCTTGAGCATTTTAAAGTTTTCATTGTAGAGATCCTTCATTTCCTTGGTTGGGTTTATTCCAAGGTATTTTTATTTTTGAAGCAATTATGAATGGGAGTGTTTCCCTGATTTAATCCTCAGCATGCTTGCTATTAGAATATAGAAAGGCTACTGATTTTTGTGTGTTAATTTTGTTTCCTGCTACTTTTTTGAAAATGTTTGTCAGTTCTCTAAGAGTTTTCTGGTAGAGTCATATCATATTATCTGGCTGGGCATGGTGGTACATATATTTAATATCAACACTTGGTAGGCAGAGGTACGAGGACTGTTGTGAGTTCAAGACTAGCCTGGAATGACAAAGCGAGTTCCAGGTCAGCTGGGTAGTGTGAGACAATATCTTGAAAGAAAAAAAAAAAGTCACATCATTTGCAAATAAGTTGACCTTTCTCTTTCCAAATTGAAGGCCTTTTATTTCTGTCTCTTGTCATCTTGCTATAGCTAAGACTTCCAACACTGTATTAAATAAAGTAGGGAAAAATGGACGACCCTTGTCTTGTTCCTGATTGTAGTGTAAATGCTTCAAGTTTTGCCCTATTTAGCTATTACGTATAGATAGGTTTGTCACAAATAGCCTTTATTATGGTGAGATATATGTTCCTTTTATTCCCCGTTTATCTAAGACGTTTATCATGAAGGGATGATGGATTTTGTCAAAACCATTTCTGCATCTATTGAGATGATCATGTGATCTTTCTCCTTTAGCCTATGTATATGCTATATAACATTTATTGATTTATGTATGTTGAATGAGCCCTGCATGTCTGGGATAAAACTTGCCTGGTCTGGGAGAAAGATCTTTTGGATGTATTCCTATATTCCGTTTGCCAATATTTTGTTGAGAAATTTAACATCTATGATCTTGAAGGAGATTGGTCTGTACTTTTCTTTTTGTTGTTGCTGTTGTTGTGTCTTTATCTGATTTTGTAAAAGGAATAAAAGGAGTTTGGTAGTATACCTTCTTTTTCTATTTTATGGAAAAGTTTGAGAAGCTTTGGTGTTAGCTCTGTGATGGTCTGATAGAATTAATCAGTGATTTTTTTAAAAAAATATTTTATTATTTAGTTACTTGAGAGAGAGAAAGACACAGGGGAAGGGAGAGAGAGAGAGGGAGGGTGAGAGAATGGGTGCACCAGGGCCTTCAGCCACTGGAAGTGAACTCCAGATGCATGCACCCCCTCAAAACTCAGCTGACCATGCTAAATGAAGACATAAAGAAAGGCAAGGATGAATTCTAAGAATCATCAAGAAAATCATGAAATGATGTGAAAAGGGAGCTTGACAAAGGGATGGAAACTATACATAGAAAAGTAGTAGAAAATGCAAACTTAATTGAACAAGTCCAAAACTCTCTAGAAGCTCTAAAGAATAGAGTCAGCCATGTGAAGGATAGAAACTCTGATCTGGAAGACAAGTTGGAAGAAACAGTTTGAGAGTTCAAAAATTTCAGTAAGTTCAAATGTTCCTGAGAACAGAACATGAGGGAATTGTGGGATACACTTAAACATCCTAATATCAGGATCATTGGAATACCAGAAGGAGAAGAAATTGAGACTAAAGGCATGGAGAACTTATTTAACAAAATAATTGAAGAGAACTTCCTCAGACTCTTAAAAGAAAGGCCCATCATGATACAAGAAGCCAACAGAACTCCAAATAGACTGAACCAAAGGAGAAACACTCCAAGACATATTTTCATTAAGACTCTAAACATTGACACCAAAAAGAAAATCTTAAAAGCAGCTAGGGGAAAACAGCACACTACTTTCAAAGGTAATCCCATCAGAATTACTACAGACTCCTCAATGGAAACCCGTAAAGCTAGAAGGGCCTGAAATGAAACACTACAAAGTCTAAGAACCTATGGCTTCCAACCCAAACTATTCAACCCAGCAAAAGTATCACTCATAAGAGATGGTGAAAGAAAAACTTTCCATGACAAAACTCAGCCTTACAGTTATATGACCACAAAACCAAACATACAGAGAGTATTTCAGGAAATTATCCACAGAGAAGAAACAAATAATCAAATTCAAATGCCTACAAGAAGCAGATCAAAATAAACAAACTCAGAATAGGCACAAAAAACTCAGAGTAGGCACTTCAAAGTCCCTGAAAACACCAAACCACATATACCATAACAATATGGCAGGGATCAAATCAAATCTCACAGTCATTACCCTAAATATTACTGGCCTTAATTCACCCATCAAAAGACACAAACTAACAGGATGGATCAAAAAATTAGACCCCTCAATCTATTGCCTTCAAGAAACCCATCTCATCACTAAAGACAGACACTTCCTCAGGGTGAAAGGGTGGAAAACAATATTCCAAATAAGTGGGAATAAGAAACAAGCAGGTGTAGCTATATTATTATCAGATAATATAGACTTCAAACCAAAAATAATCAAAAACAACAAAGAAGGCCACTTCCTACTCATCAGGGGAATGATCCATCAAGAGGAAATTACAATCATAAATCTGTATGCACCAAACACAGGGGCACCACACTTCATAAAACAAAACCTACTTGACAATGAAACAGAAATAACCACCAACACCATCATAGCTGGGGACTTTAATATACCATTATCAGACAGATAATCCAAACAGAAACTCAACAGGGAAATAAGAGAGCTCAAAAAAACCATAGATCACTTAGACCTAACAGACATCAACAGAACATTCCATCCCAAATCTACAGACTACACATTCTTCTCAGCAGCCCATGGAACATTCTCTAAAATAGACCCTATACTGAGTCACATACACTGCCTCCAGATATTTAGGAAGATTGACATAATTCCCTGCATGATATATCACAATAGTATATTGATAGAAATCAACAACAAAAGACCCACTAAGATTCCCAATGGGATCTGGAAACTGAACAGCACACTTTTAAACAATAAATGGATAGTGGATAAAATAAAAAAATGAAATTACAAACAAAATTTCTAGAATTGAATGACAATGAGAACACATCATACCAAAAATTATGGGACACAGTGAAGGTGGTCCTCTGGGGAAAATTCATAGCACTCAATGCCTTCATAAAAAGACAGAAAGATCGCAAATCAATAACCTAACCATCCACCTAAAGGCACAGGAAAAGCAAGAAAAATCTAAACCAAAGAGTTCCAGAATGAAAGAAATAATTAAAATCAGAGCAGAAATTAATAAATTGGAAACCAAGGAAACAATAAAGACAATTGACAAAACAAAGAGCTGGTTCTTTGAAAAAAATAAACAAGATTGACAAACCCCTGGCCAATTTTAATCAAGAAAAAAAAAAAGAGAAGCTTCAAAGTAACAAAATTCAAAACAAAACAGGAGAGATCACAACAGGCATAAGTGAAATTGGGAGAATCATCAAACACCTCTACTCCACAAAACTAGATAATGTGGAGGAGATGGATAAATTCCTGGATGCATACCATATATCAAAGCTAAACTCAGAGCAGATTAATCACCTCAATGAACCCATCACACTCATGGAGATTGAAAAAGTAATAAAAAATGAAAACTCCCCAAAAAGAAGAGTCCAGGACCAGATGGCTTCTCAGCTGAATTCTATCAAACCTTATTGGAAGAACACAAACCAATCTTCCTCAAACTGTGCCACACAATTGGAGAACAGGGAAAGCTGCCCAACTCCTTTTATGAAGCTAGTATCACCTTAATTCCAAAACCAGGCAGACAGAGATACCACAGGAAAAGAAAACTACCAACCTATTTCCCTGATGATCTTTGATGCAAAGGTCCTGAACAAAATCCTCACAAACCGAATCAAACAACACATCAAGAGCATTAGCCACCTTGACCAAGTGGGATTCATCCCAGGAACACAGGGGTGGTTCAATATACGGAAATCTGTCAACGTAATACACGACATAAACAAGGTTAAACATAAAAACCACATGATCATTTCAACAGATGCAGAAAAGGCCTTTGACAAGATACAATATCACTTCATGATCAAAACATTGGAGAGAATTGGCATGGTTGGTTCTTATCTTAACATAATAAAGGCAATATACAAAGCTCCAAAGGCCCAAATAATACTTAATGGAGAGAGACTGGAGGAATTCCCATTAAGATCAGGAACAAGACAGGGCTGTACTCTCTCACCTCTGCTTTTCAACATAATACTGGAAGTCCTAGCTCAAGCAATTAAGACAGGAGAAGGAAATAAAAGGGATACAATTTGGAAAGAAAGAAGTTAAGTTAGCTCTGTTGGCTGATGACATGATTGTGTATGTAAGAGACCTGAGAGACTCCATCCCAAAACTCCTGAAGGTGATTAACTCCTATAGCAAAGTAGCAGGATACAAAGTCAATGCACAAAAATCAGTAGCCTTTCTATATGCAAATGACAAAGATACAGAGAAAGAAATAAGGGACGTGGTCCCATTTTCAATAGCAACAATAACAACAAAAATACCCTGGAATAATGTTAACCAAGGAAGTGAAAGATCTATACAACAAAAACATAAAAACATTCAAAAAAAAAAAATTAAGGAGGACTTGAGAAAATAGAAAGACCTCCCATGCTTGTGGATAGGCAGAATTAACATTGTGAAGATGACAATCCAACCAAAGGCAATATACAGATTTCATGCAATTCCAATTAAAATCCCTACAGTGTTCTTCACAGAGATAGAAAAAATGATCTCAAATTTCATATGGAAAGGCAGAAGGCCTCGCATATCCAAACATATCCTCAGCAAAAGAAATACCTCTGGAGGCATCACCATACCTTATCTGAAGCTATATTACAAAGCCATAGTAATTAAAAAAAAAAAAAACAGCATGGTATTGGCATAAAGACAGGAGTATAGACCAATGGAATAGACTTGAGGACCCGGACTTTGGGTCGAGCAACTATAGCTACTTGATATCTGAAAAGCCCTAACAATATAGGCTGGAAAAAAAGACAGCATCTTCATCAAATGGTGCTGGACAAACTGGATAACCATATGTAGGAAATTGAAACTTGATCCACACATTTTGCCATGCACTACACTCAAGTCCAAATGGATCAAAGACCTCAAAATAAGACCAGAATCTCGACTATTACTGGAAGAAAATTTAGGAAGTACTTTTCATGATATAGGAATGTAAGAAGACTTCCTGAACAAAACCCCAGTAGCTCATGATCTTAAACAGCCACTCAACCAATGGGATCACATGAAGCTGAAAGTTTCATTAAAGACAAGCATACAATAAGCAAAGCCAATAGATTACCCACTGAATGGGAGAAAATATTTACGGGTTATACAACTGACAGAGGCCTAATCTCTAGAATCTACAAAGAACTCAAAAATCTAAACAGTAAAAAGTCAAACACTCCACTCATAAAATGGAGCAAAGAGCTAAACAGGTAGTTCACAAGGAAGAAATACAAATGCCAAACACACACCGAAGAAAATGTTCATCATCCCTACTCATCAGGGAAATGCAAATTAAAACAACTATGAGATTCCACCTTACCCCAATTAAGATAGCAAACATCAAAAAATCAAATAAAAATAAATGCTGGTGAGGATGTGGAGAAGTAGGAACACTCATCCACTGTTGGTGGGAATGTAAGATGGTATAACCACTTTGGAAAGCAATATGGAAACTCCTGAAAAAGCTGACTATAGAGATACCAGCAGACCCAGTTATTCCCTTACTGGGCATCTACCCTAAAACCTTCAAACCACAGGCCAGAGAAATTTGCTCAACCATGTTCGTAGCAGCTCAATTCGTAATAGCTAAGAGCTGGAATCAACCCAGGTGTCCATCACTATAAAAATGGATAACTAAGATGTGCTATATCTACACAATGGAATTCTATACATCAGTAAAAAAAAAAAAAATGACAAAGAAATTTGAGGAAAAATTGGTGAACCTGAACAGATCATTCTCAGTGAACTTACCCAATCACAGAAAAAAAAATGCCACATAGTCTCACTCATCTTCATTACCTAACCTGAATCTACCCAAGATGCCTTACATACCCAGCAAGCATCTCATTGCATAGACATTAGGATGGGTGGGGAGGGAGAGGAGGGCAATGGAGGTGGGGGAGGAAACACAAATCTAGACCCAAACAGCAATGGTACCATAAAATTCTACTTACTACAAGGCAAATCAAATGGCTGAACTTTCCCCAGGCCCTTACATGGAACACCTGAACCACAAGACACTGGAGAGGGGTATGATGAAGACTGACCTTAATCTTCTACAGCTTCTATCTCCGCCCCCCCCCCCATTCTCTTCTCTCTAACTCTTATATTAGTTATCTTTTTCTTCATCATCTTAGTGGGCACTGACCTGTAACTTCCAGTACCAGCATGTGGCTATCATCCACAATGAGCTTTTGATCAGAGAGACCTATAAGGTTTCCTAAAAGAATGACAGATTTCTGTCCGAGTACTTGATGACCCACCAAAGGTTAGTGGTGAGACCCTACTGCTGAAGACATCTTATGTGGTCGACATGTAAAATGGAATGGCATGGCTGGAAGCTGGAAGAGAGTCAGTCCCCAGACAGTCAGTGCGTCTAGTGCCAGAAGGTGCTACATGGGTGACTGAAGGAAAATGACCAATATCTGTCCAAGCAACTCATGGTCTAAGATAATTAGCATCAAATATCCTGTTGTGATGCCCACACAAGTGCAATAGTGGCACACAGCCATGGTGGGGAATCAACTGCTCTTGATTCAGCTAACTGATCCCCTCAGTGGTACAGGACCCGTAGCTGAAGCTGGGAAACAACAAGTCAGAACCATATCCAAACATAAGCCCGCTCTCCATTATCAAGCTACCATCAGTCGTGGGCTACAAGAGGGCCTGCACCTATTAAATTCTCTATGAAAAAGTAAGGGTTATCTCCTTTGTCCTGGTGCTAACTTACTCTCCATTGGAGAATCTGCGTCTCTTTTTCAGATAGATGTAGATCCTAAGGAGAGAGCTACCCCATCATACCTCAAAAGGGCTCCTGCTGAAACTAAGAAAAATTGGTGAAACAAGCAAGGGTGCTGTTTTCCTGGTGAACCAGGTACCAGAACAAGGGTGAAGGAGATCAACAACAGAGAAAAATCAACTCCTACAAAATCAGAGAGCCAGAGACCCAGAGGCCCCCAACACCTCATCACTGAAGCAGACCAAAAATGAACCCAACATAGCTCAGGGAAATTTTGTGGATGTGGGGCCGGAAAGAATGTCAGAGCCACATGTTTGGTCATGATATGCAGAGACATTTATCCTACCGATAACTGTGGACTAACTCTACAATGCATGACCCATATACCTCAACGAGGAGGGGCCAAGAGGAGGAGGTAGGTCAAGGGTGAGCCTAATAATGGTACCAAACTGCCTGTATTTTCTGAATACAAAACTAATTAATAATAAATAAATAAATAAAAGAGAGACTGATGCAGAAGGGAAGGGATATGGTAGAGAGTGGAGTTGTGAAGAGGAAAGTGGGGGGATAGAATCATCATGGTTCATTTTCTATAATGGAAAGTGTTAATAATAAAATTAATTAGAATTCATAAGCACATAAATAAGGTAAAAACAATAATTCATCAATGAATCCATCTGGACCTGAACATTTTATAGTTGGGAGATTTTTTTAATTTTTTTTTTTTTTATTTGAGAATGAGAGGCAGAGAGAGACAACATAGTTACACTCAGGCCTCTAGCCACTGCAAATGAACTCCAAACACATGTGTCACCTTATGCATCTGATGGGTCCTGTGGAATTGAACCTGTGTCTTTAGGCTTTGCAGTCAAGTGCTTTAACTGCTAAGCTATTCTCCAGTCCAGGAGACCTTTTTAGAACTTCTTTGACTCTAGTGCTTATTACAGGTCTGTGTAAATAGTTTGTCTCATCTTGCGTTAATTTTGTTAAGTCATATATATCTAGAAAAATCATTTATTTCTCTCAGATTTTCAAATGTGGTGGAGTATATGTTCTTAAAATATGTACTTATGATTTTCTTTTTCAAAACTTTTTATTTATTTTCAAGCAGAGAGAAATAGAGAAGAGAGAATGGGTGTGTCAGAACCTCTAGCTTCCACAAACCCCAAATTCATTGACTACTGTTTGCATCTGGCTTTATGTCAGTATTAGGTAATTGAAACCCAGTTGTTACACTTTGCAGGCAAACACCTTAACTACTGAATCATCTCTCCAGCCCTGATTTTTTGAATGTCATTGGCATCTGTTTTAAAGGTCTTTTTCATTTCTAATTTTATTAATTTGGGTTTTTTTCTCCCTTTCTTTTAGTCAGTTTGCTTAGGGTTTATCAATCTTGTTTATCCTTTCAAAGAACCAACTCTCCATTTCATTAATTTTTTTTTGTTTCTATTTTATTAATTTCTGCCATGTTCTTTATTATTTCTTTCCATCTACTAATTTTTTGTTTGCCTTGTTCTTCTTCCTCCAAGGCCTTAAGGTGTAGCATTAAGTTGTTTACTTGTGACCTAATTTCTTAATGTAGGAACTTAAAGCTATGAATTTCCCTCTCCAGACTGCCTTTATTTTATCCCACAGGTTTTGGTACATTGTGTTTTCATTATCATTTCATTCTATAATTTTTTTTCCTTCGATTTATTCAATGACCCATTCATCATTAAGTAGTGTACTGTTTAGTTTCCACGAGTTTGTGTATGTTCTATAGTCTTTCTTGGTGTAGACTTGTAATTCAGTACCATTGTGATTAGATAGAATACAAGGAATTATTTCAATTTTCCTTTATTTTTTTTAGATTTGCTTTGTGTCCTAATCTATGGTCTATTTTAGAGAATATTCTGTATGGTGCTGAAATGAATGTATATTCAACAGAATTTGTATGTAATGCTCTATAAATGTCTGTTAGATACATTTGTTTTATGATGTCTTTTAATCCAGATGCTTTTCTTTTTATTTTTTTATGGGGTGACTTGTTACTTGGTGAGAGTGAGGTATTTAAGCCATCCTCTACAATTGTGCTTTGGGCTACCTGTGATCTCACATCCAGTGGAATTTGATTAATGAAATGAGATACACCCATGTTTGGTGCATATATGTTTATAATTGTAATATCCTCTTGTTGGATTGTTCCTTTAATAAATATAAAGTGACCTTTATTATTCTTCACTAATGTTTTAAAATATATCTTGTCAGATATTAGAATAGCAATATTTGCTTGTTTCCTAGGTCCATTTGTTTGAAATACCACTTTCCATCCTGTCACCCTAAGGTAGTTTTTGTCATTTATGGAGAGAAGAGTTTCTTGGATGCCACAAAGTGACTAGATGCTTCACTCTCTCTGCCTTCAATATATTTTCTTTGGTCTGTGTGTTTAATACTTTGATTATAATAGAGTAATGAGAAGTTCTTTTCCAGTTTTGTCTGTTTAGTGTTCTAAATGCCTCCTGTATCTATATTGGCATCTCTTTCCTATTTGGGGGAAATTTCTTTTATGCTTTTGTTGAAAAAACTTACTATGCCTTTGGAGTGAAATTCTTCTCCTTCTATGCCCTGAATTCTTTTTTTTTTTTAATATTTTTTTGTTCATTTTTTTATTTATTTATCTGAAAGTGAAAGACACAGAGAGAAAGACAGAGAGAGAGGGAGAGAATGGGCTCGCCAGGGCTTCCAGCTTCTGCAAACGAACTCCAGACGCGTGCGCCCCCTTGTGCATCTGGCTAAGGTGGGACCTGGGGAACCGAGCCTCGAACCAGGGTCCTTAGGCTTCACAGGCAAGCGCTTAACCGCTAAGCCATCTCTCCAGCCCCTATTCCCTGAATTCTTAAGTTTGACTTCTTCATAGTGTCATGAATGTCTTGAAATTCCCACTCATTACTTCCTATCAGTTTTTCATTATCTTTGGTGAAATGTATAGATCTGCCACCTTGTCTTCTAGCCCAGATATCTGTCTTCTTGATCCATTCTGTTGGTGACACTTTCTACAGAGTTCATTGTTTTTAACTTCTAGTATTTCTGATTTGCATTTCTTCAGTATTTCTGTTTCTTTAATCATATCTTGTATAGACCTTCTTATTTTGTTAAGTTGGTTTTCTTTGTTCTGTTGGGATTCATTCAAGAGTTTGTTTGCTTCTTTGATTTCTTTCAACATACCTATAATCATTCTTTTGAATTCTATGTCTTGAATTTCATTTACATCAGTTTCATAGGTGGTCATTTCTGTTGGATAACAATTTTTGGAGGAAGCATATCTGCTGGATTTTTTTGTGTTTCTTCTATTATAATGTAGAGGTTGTTACATCTTCAGTTATTTAAACACTTGGGTTTTCTAGTTGTTGTCTGTATTATTGATGTGTTAATCAGAAGTTATATCTTCAGAGAGGGAACTCAAAAAGTGTCAGGTATGGCTTCTATATTATTCCCACAGTAACAGCAGGGGTGACCCAAACTGTTATATATGCCTGATATGCAAATATTCAAGTGTAAGGTTAACAACAATGTTTCTTTTGATTTCAATAATTGTTGATTGGAAAAGAACCAGGTTGGTAGAAACATGCAAGGGTTTTGTTAACTTGCAAGTGTAAGGTGATTTAGTGGGAATACTAATATTAAATTTGAAAAAAGATTGAAAGCTGGGCATGGTGGCACATGCCTTTCATCCCAGCACTTGGGAGGCAGAGGTAGGAGGACTGCAGTGAGTTAGAGGCCATCCTGAGAGTAGAGTGAATTCCAGGTCATCCTGGGATAGAGAAAAACACTACCTCAAAATACCTAACGAGTTAATTAATTAATTAATTAATTTAAAAGGATGGAGGTGAAGGTGATATCTGGGAAAAGGAAACAGGATACTTTTAGTTGCCTCAGATCTTAGAAATTGTTTCTTTACTTTGTTTTTTGAGGTAGGCTCTTACTCTAGTCCAGGCTGACTTAGAACTCACAGTGATGCTCATGTCTCAGCCTCTGGATGCAGTTTCAAAAACTTGGGCATGCTAGGCATGGTGGTACAGACCTTTAATGCTAGCACTTGTGAGACCAAGTTAGAAGGACTGCTGAGAGTTTGGGGCCACCTTGAGACTACATAGTAAATTCCAGAACTAGAGTGAAACCCTACCTTGAAAAATAATGAGCTTTTCTGATTGTCCAAAACCATGATTTCTCAATGTTAGCCCTCTGAATATTTTGGGCCAGATAATTCTGTGTGGAAGGCTGTTCTTGCCTTTTTTAAAATTTTTTTTTAATTATTTATTTATTTATTTATTTATTTGAGAGCGACAGACACAGAGAGAAAGACAGATAGAGGGAGTGAGAGAGAATGGGCACGCCAGGGCTTCCAGCCTCTGCAAAGGAACTCCAGCGTGCGCCCCCTTGTGCATCTGGCTAACGTAGGACCTGGGGAACCGAGCCTCCAACCGGGGTCCTTAGGCTTCCCAGGCAAGTGCTTAACCACTAAGCCATCTCTCCAGCCCTGTTCTTGCCTTTTTAAAAAAGATGTTCCAACTCCATTTCGACTCACCATATGCCAGTAACAGGTCATCTTCACCCAAATGTGACAATTAAAAATGAATCCAAACATTTTCAAATATACCTCCAAAAGAAAAATCACCACCACTACACATGCCCCAGCTGAAAACCATAGCTCTAAAAGAATCTCATATATTGAATCATAAGACTGATATAGCCTACAACTGGCCAGTGAATTTGAACCCACAGGCTGGGATTTTAGACAATTATCTAAGAATCAAAAATGCTTACTAATAATGGTACCTGAAGAATTGCGATTGGGCCACCACATCTCTGAACCTCTTCTATCCAAAGAATTAGACTCTTTTTTCCTTATCAAGAGTACCTATCTTGTGGAAGATATGAATAGTCTCACCTGAGGTAATGACTTTGCCAAAGGCTACTGAGTCTTCTTTTGTCCACTTCTGTTGTATCATCTATAACTAGATAGAGTCAGGTAGATCCCACAGTGTTTTCATTTATATTATTAATAGTCACCCTGTTTAGTTGCATCACTTTTTTTTTTTTTGGTTTTTCAAGGTAGGGTCTCACTCTAGCCCAGGCTGACCTGGAATTCACTATGGAGTCTCAGAGTGGCCTCGAAATCATGGCAATCCTCCTACCTCTGCCTCCTGAGTGCTGGGATGAAAGGCGTGTGCCACTAATATTTGAGTCTTCATCTTTGACTTTAAAACATTTACTTACCTCTGTTTGTGACTATGTCATTGTACATGTAAATAATAGGGTTATTTACCATATTGTGTCTGTATGGACATCTAGGCTGCTTCTATCATGCACTCTAATACTATTTAAACTCCTCTTTATTACCCCATTCCAAAACCACTTCCACACTGTCAGGTACCTCTGACAATAGCAGCCCACTTATGACACAAAAGTCTATACTAGCTTTATAAGAATGTCATAAAAATTGCCACAAAGTGGGAGGCTTAAGATGTCAAGAATTAATTTCCCTGAAGTTCTGGAGACTACAACTCTGAAATGAAGTTGTGAATAGAGCTATTCTCCTTCCAAAGATTCTACAAGTGAACCCATTATTGCTTCTTCCCATTTATGGTGGCTTACACTGCCCCTGGGCTAGCTGCGTCATAACTGTGGCCTCTGTTTCTATTTTCCTATAGTCTTCTGCTTGTAAGATACTTGTCATATGAGTTAGGACCCACAGTAACCTGGCATGATCTTATTCAATTAATTGCACATGCAAAGACACTGTTTCCAAGTAAGTTAGCAATGGAATATTTTAGGTATTCATGGCTTAAGGCACTAGCACAATTCAACTTACCGCTGCCTTCAATGACTTAGAACCGAGTCATGATCTGCGTTACCTAAACTAATTGTCTTCCAGTTTGGGAAAGGAAACTATGAAAGATTTCAAAATCAAGTACAGTTAACATAATATTTTGCTTGTTCCCCACAGTTTGAGAGAACAGACAGATATTTCTTTTTAAAAATATTTTATTTATTTGAGACAGAGACAGAGATAAAAAGAAGAGAGAGAAAGAGAAATAATGGGTAAACCAGGGCATCCTGCCACTACAAATGAACTCCAGACACTTGTGCCATGTTGTGCATCTGGCTTTAGGTGGGTACTGGAGAATCAAATCCAGATCATCAGGTTTTGCAAGACAGTGCCTTTAATGGCTGATTCATCTCTCTAGCCACCTGATAGATATTTCTTTAATAAAGTTGCTCTAATTGTTCTGGTTGAAATTAAAGAAAGCATAAATTGACTATTTCCAAGGGTTTTATTCTGGGGTGTGTGTGTGTGTGTGTGTGTGTGTGTGTGTGTGTGTGTGTTTACCTACGGTCATGTTTGTATGATCATCCATATGGAGGTCAGAGGACAACTTTTGTGATGGTTCACACCTTCCACCTCATTTGAGGTGGGGTGTTGTTCACTATTCAATTCACTAGGATAACTGACCCACAAGCTTCTCGGAAATTTTCCTGTCTCCTCATCCCATCTCACCTTAGGAAGGCAAGAAGACTGCCACAGCTTCTGGCTTTTACATGAATTCTGGAAAACAAACTCAGGTACTCATCATTTTTGTAAAAAGCTCTTTTTCCTCTAAGTTTTCTTCTGAACTTTTCCAAGATTTTACATGTATTAATGTTAGCTTTGCAGTGTGAATTTGGAAGGTTATATTTTCAATTTTATGCAGAATTCTGGTCATGGAATCACTCCGATAAACTATTTTTACATTAGTATTTCACTGATACTTTTATGAGTGTTTACTATTTATCCACTTTCACAATTTCCTCCACTAGTTACTTTATTTAACCACATCATGTCTCCATTGTGTTTACATTTATTTTCTTTTATAATGGCTGCTTCATTCAAATTATTATGGTTTGGATCTTAGATGTCCCTTCCAAAATTATTTATGTAAACCATGTTCTCCAAAGCAGTGCTCAGAGCCTTTAGGCCTGAATTTCATTAGTGAATTAATTCATTTGTAAATTTGTAGCTTCATGGGTTTGACAGGAAGAGCTTTGTTATAAGAGTGTGGTGGTTTGAATGAAATGTCCATAGGTTCACATCTTTTGAACACTTGGTCCCCAGCTGGTAAATTTGGGAAATGTTGCCTTGTGGAGGGAGGTGTATCAGTGGGTGGATCTTGAGGGTTATTCCATCACACTGGGCGTGCAGGAGCTCATTCCATCTTGTTGCTACCTCCCAGATGATGTGGTAAGATATGATGCCTAACCTCTGCTCTGCCATGCTTTCCCTGCCATGTTAAAGCTTCTCTTTGAAATTGTAAACTTTCTTCCAATTACCTTCTTCTGGCTGGGTATTTTTCCCAAGTGTTGGGAAGATAACTGGTACTGTGAGCGCTCATTCTTTGTTTTCTGCCCATCATAAGATAGGAAGCTCTCCTCTATCATATCATTATTGCATGACTTGGGGGTAAATCCATTCAAGTACCACAATGTGGGTATCTAGTTTTCCCAGAGCCATTAGTTAAATAGGTAATCTTTTCACCAATGTGTATTTTTGGCCTCTTTGTCAAAATCAAGTGGCTACAGCTCTGTGGGCTTATATATAGATGCTGTATTCTGTTCCATTAATATACATGTCTGTTTTATGCCACCATACTGCTGTTTTTGTTACTATGGCTCTGTAATAAAACCTGAAATCAGGTATGTTGATTCCTTTGACTATTTGGGATATTGCATGCTTTCAAATTAAAGGTAAGATTGTTTTTCTTTTTTTCTTCTTCTTTTCTTTCTTTCTTTTTTTTTTTTTTTTTTACAAGATGGTGTTTATTGGATCTATTTTGAAAACAGACAACATGAAAAGAGGGTTTTGGTTTACAAGTTCATTCAGAATCCGGATTTGTGATTGCCTCCTGTCACTGAACCTTGGCCAAAGAGAAACCTTGGCCTAAAATAATAAAGATGAATGACTGAATCTTCATCACACAAAGGGGAAGGGAAGTGGTTAAAACTGCATTTTCTTGCAATAGGTCTGATGGGCTAAAATGCCCATAAATAGCCACAAAATATTTATGTGTATAGTCTGGAATATTTCCTGTCCTAAAAGCAAGTGTGGCCAATGCAAAACTGTAAACTAGTATTCATTAATTAGGTTTAGTGATCAGTACTGATGCTCCTGTTCCCACCCTGAGAGCATAGAGATTTAAGTGATAACTGCTGTTCCCATGGCAGACATCTGAGATAGGGAAAAGAGGGTTTTATAAACATATGCTACCAATCTTATGAACTAAAGAAGCTCCCACAATTAATTCCTTTGCCTGGATCTATAAATGGTTTCATGTATGTATTAAGTGTACTCACCTGGGATCAGCTAAGTCAATCATGACAATCTGCTAATACACGTCAGTCAATTCATGCATGTTGTACAACATATATGTAGATATTCTTTGCAATTTGAACTTTTCAAAGGAATTCGAACATTTCTGTCATTCTCTTAGGAGAATGAAATGAAAACATCTTTTTACACAGAATTTCCCAATCACAAGCCATCAAAAACACAACTGTGGTTATATTTTCTCTCTCCACCTGGAAGGGAAATACCACTGACTGAGGCTTAGCTGAGCTCGGAAGGGCTCTTCTGCCAGCAGCTTATGTCTTGAGATTCCAAACAAAACTTCCCAAGATGAACAGGACCTTGAAAGGCCATCGCATGCCATCTGGAGGGTCAGGAGAACCCTTCTTTTTTTTTTTTTTTTTTTTTTTTACTGAGCCTCTAAATTAGCAAGGCTGATAGAAAAATATGAAGAGAGGAAAAGGTAGACAGAAAGATCTCAGACCTGGAGGGAGCAGAAGTAAGGACCTAATACAGTACCAAACAGCATTTTGAGACCAGTCTTATGTAAATTCAATCCCACACACTGCTGGGACTTCTAAAAGCACAGGGAAATGAACATCCTTCAAAAAATCCCTCGCCCAACCTTCATCTCTCCCCCTCCACTGTGAAACAGGAAACACTCTATTTGCTCAAGAGATAGTCTGCTCACCCCAAAGCAGCCTTCCCTAGAAACCAGGATGCTTACAAGCAGGCTGTTCCAGACTCAAGTCCAGCTGCTTCCCAAGTTCTGTGGTCCATGAGTCCTGCCCACCACAGACCACTGTATGTGGACCCACTGCCCGGCTCCTTTTCTAAGGGTTCTGTTTATTGTCAGTCTGAAGACACACCCCATTGCAAATCCATAGCACAAGATCTAATGTGCAAATATCTAGATAGTTTTAGAAATAGGCATTTTATAAGTTCAAGTGAAATCCATGTAGAGAGAACCTGGTTGCTCTCAGCCAGCCCCTCACAGCCACTCCATTTCTGAAGCTAAAGAAGGATTAAGGCATCAGTGAGCAGGTTAGCAGGTGAGGTCCTAGAGCTTAGAAGGAAGCACAAGAGCAAAATGCAGAGGTTTATACAAAAGAGGGCTGCTCCAGCCTGATGATTCTCCTCAGGCGAAGACTAAAGGCCTTCATATCTGGATGTAGGTCAAGATGGAACCTCACCTATGGTGGAACAATGCTTTCACAGTAATTCTCTCAGGAGGACATATTCCTAGGACCATGTGTAGTTGCATAACAGCTCCTTAGAACTCTTTTTACCACAGGCCTGTTTTTTTTTTTTTTTTTTTTTTTTTTTGCAGGAGTCTGAGGGGACTGCAAAGGCCACCACGTTTCTGAGGGTCTTGTGTGTGATTGAACCTCTCAAGCACCGAGACATTATCATTAGGAACATCAGCCAGTCTGACAGGATGGGAAAAGCCCAGAGATCAAGCAGATGATGCTGGAAGTTGGGTGGACAGTGGACAACTGGATTTGTGTGGCATGAGGAACTTGTCCCAGACACCATAAATGGAGAGGTTTATGTGCTGCACCCTAGCACATTTAGACCAGGCTTATACACTAAAGGAAAAAAAGAAAGAAAGAAAAAGACAGTATTGCTCAAAGGAAGAGCGCCTTGCTGGTCCACTGGGGGCGACAGGAGTCCACATCCTGGCCAGAAGGCAAGAGTGGGAAAGTCCTGGGGATGGCCCTCAGTTGAGGGAAGCAGAGTTCAGCTCCGAGTCCTCTTGGCTCACACTTGCCACCTCCTCGAGTCCATCAGGACTGTCTGGGATGCTGGGCTCGCTGGAGCACTGCGGGTGGGGTGGGGGGAAGCTGGGTGGCAGGAGCAGGTGCTTGTCCTCACTGCCAGCATCCTCTCCCAGGACCGAGTGTATCATGGTGGCCATGGCCAGCAGCTGGATGTCTGAGTGGGCACTGGCCACAGTGTGCCGTTGGATGCTGCCACACTTCTTCAGGTAGGCCTCCCCTTCCTGCTCTGTGAGTGGGGTCAGGGCCATCTCATTCAGGGGCCGGCTGATGGTGGTCATCAGAGAGGCATAGTTGAGGAGCGCTACCTTGGGTTGGACCCTGGAATGCCACCTGGCCAGTGAGTAGGTGGGGCCTGAGCAGCCATGGTTCCCGCTGAGGCCAAGAAAGGGAGACACCACTTGCTTCACCAGCTCTTCCAGCTGCAGAAAGCCCTCACTTGGACCTGTGGGCTCGTGAACACTCTGCAAGACGAGCAACATCTGCACGATGGAGGGGGGCGGCTTGGCCTGCGTCAGCAGCAGCAGCTTGCCCAGCTTTACCTTCAGCAGGACCAGGTCACCGAAGCCCAGCAGGGAGATCTGACGGATTGTTAGCTCCTGGCCCTGAACGGGGTAAAATATGGCTTGCAGAGTTGGGAGGGTTTCAGTGAAGAAATGGTCCCAGACTTCAGCCAGAACCTCAATGCGCTTCTCACCTTCACGCAGCCTGATCTTCTCCTCCACAAAGAACAGTCCTTTCGCAAGAAGCTGGTTCTGAAAGTAGTCTGCAATGAATGATCCGAGCTCACTCTTCAACAGCCGCCTGATGTTTTCATTCAGTGCATAGAGCTCGTTGCTTTGTAAGCCGCCCCCTTTGAAAACATTGATCACAGCGGTCTGGACACTGTTCCAGGTCGAGTTGGAGCTCAGCTGCAGAGCCTGCCGGGCGGCCTGGAAGTGGGGCAGCTCGCTGAGTACCGGGGAGCTCATGAAGCGGGGTCTGGGCCTGCGGAAGGAGCCCATTTTGTGGAACTCGGTGGGCAGAAGTGGAGAGAGGCTTCGGGTCATAAGTCTAGGTGAGGGTTCAGACGTGACTTTAGGACGGGAAGATTTGGGAAGCAAGATTGTTTTTCTATGTGTGTGAAGAGCTACTTTAAAACTTTGATATAAATTGCATTGACCATGAATACTTTTTGTAAGATAGCCATTTTCACACCTGGGTCCTTTGGCTTTGCAGGCAAACGCCTTAACTGGTAAGCCATCCCTCCAGCCCAATATTTCACTTTTTTGGTTAGGTTTATACAAAGGCGTTTTTTTTTTTTTTTTTTTTTTTTTGCTTGTTTGTTTTGTTTTGTTTTCCGAGGTCGAGTCTCACTCTAGCTCAGGATGACCTGAAATTCACTATGAAATCTCAGGGTGGCCTCGAACTCATGGAGATCCTCCTACCTCTGCCTCCCCAGTGCTGGGATTAAAGGCATGTGCCAACACGCCCAGCTATAGGTATTTTTGTTCATTTTATTTATTTATTTATTTATTTATTTGAGGCGACAGACACAGAGAGAAAGACAGATAGAGGGAGAGAGAGAGAATGGGCACGCCAGGGCTTCCAGCCACTGCAAACGAATTCCAGACGCGTGCGCCCCCTTGTGCATTTGGCTAACGTGGGACCTGGGGAACCGATCCTCGAACCGGGGTCCTTAGGCTTCACAGGCGAGCTCTTAACCGCTAAGCCATCTCTCCAGCCCGGTATTTTTAAAAGTAATTGTGAATGAGATGGTTTTTTTTTTTTTTCTCTGACATGCTGATTTCTTCCTCAGTGGGTTTGTGATTGATGGGTAATATTTTGAATGCCAATTTTGTATCTTGTCACTTTACTGAAAGTATTTATCAGATTTAAGAGTTTTCTGGTGGTATTAAGGTTCTGTTTAGGGTCTTCAAATAAGGATACTTTGACTTCTTCCTTTCTTATTTACATTTCATTCATTTGACTCTTTTCTTATTGCCCTATGACTTCCAGTACTATATTGAATGAAAGAGGAAAATGTAGACATATTTGTCTTATTCCAGATTTTAGTTGAAATGCTTTGAGGATTTCCCCCATTTAATCAAATGTTGGCTATAGATTCAGTATATGTAGCTTTCATTAGGTTGACATGTCTTCCTTCGATTCCTGGTTTCTACAGGGCTTTTATTATTAAGGGATGCTAGATTTTGTGAAAAGCTTTTCGTATATATATATTGAGAAAATCATGTGACTTCTTTCCTTGAGTCCATTTAATGATGAATTACATGTGTTTGTTTATATATATTGAACCATCCCTGCATCTCTGGAATGAAGCCAACTTGATATGATGAGTGACATTTCTGATATGTTCTTGAATTCGGTTTGCAAGTGTTTTGTCAAGAATTTTTGTATTTATCTTCATCAGCGACCCTGGGTACACTTTCTTTCTCTTACTTATTTATATATTTTTTACTCTGTCTTTATAGGGTGTTTGTATCAGAGAAATACTGGCTTCATATAGTTTGAGGAGCTATTTGCAGTTAATGGTTTCTAGAAAGGAAAATGTTTTCTTCAGTGTTATAGCCTTTGGTAAGCTTCCCATGCTCTAGTAAATAAACCTCCATCCATGCTTATGCAAGCAGACCTAATTAAAATCCCTGAAAAAAAATTAAGAGAGAGAGAAGAAGGGACAAAGAGAAAACAAGAGAGCAAGAGAGAGGAAATTGGGAGAATTAGTAAAGAAGATTGACGGGTTCAACAGAAATGGTAGGAGGCAGAAGATGGTAACAAGGAGGGAATGTAATCAAAATACATTACATACATGTATCAAATTACTAGTGTTGCAGGATTAGAGCTGTGGGAGGGATCAGATCATCACAATGATGCAGACCTTCAGGCTTCTGGTCCTTCTCCACGTTATCAAAGAACTGAAAAACTCAGACTCAAAGAAGATTATATCATGAGGTTTATTACATTACAATTGAAACAGAGAAGAGAAAGCAGGAAAGCCAAAAATAATTCCTCTGCTCCCAGGGAGGGATGGGGAGAGGAGAATTTCTTTCACATGGGGAATAGAAGTTTCTCTCTGGGGAAGAAGCTTGTCACAGGAGGCGCTCTGGTCGCCTTTAAATGTGAATCAGGCATCCAACTAGAATGAGCCTCATCACCAGGCTCAGGTGTGTAGGGAGGAACCTGATTGGTTGGAGGGCCCAGGGGGAAGGACCCACTCAAGGGGCTAAGCCCTCCAAAAACTGTTGAAATGGGAGGGATTGAGAAGCTGCTGCTATACCATTGCAGGATGCCAGGTCAGGCATGGTGGCATCCATGTTTCTTTGGCCAGTCCCGAGCTGACTACCTGTTTAAAAAGCTGTCTTAGGGCTAGAGAGATTGCTCCGTGGTTAAAGGAACTTGCTAGCAAAACCAGACTGCCAGCGTTTGATTTCACCAGTACCCACCAAAAGCCAGATGCACAAGGCGGTGCATGCATCAGGAGTTAGTTTGCAGTGGTAAGAGGCCCTGGTGTCCCCTTTCCTCTCTATGATTATCTCTCTCCTCACAAATAAATAAAAATAAAAATAAATAAAATAAAAAAAATTAAAAATTAAAAAAAATTAAAAAATAAATAAATAAAAATAAAACCAAAGCTGTTTTGCCCTAATCTGTATCGCTAATACCTTCCCATTTCTAGGTAGTTCAGAAAGAACTATGAGAATCTGGTCTTTAGATAGTTCTGTATAAAATACTGTCAACATACCCAAAGTAGACAACTATGACATTACAGTCCCACTCTGTGTTGGCCTTGAACGGCAACAAAGAAGCAGAACTTCAGTTCACCACAATATCAACTTTATTTGGAAAAAAAAGGTAATCAAAAATATACTTCTGCATTGGTGTGTGTCTGTGTGTAATGTTTTCACTGAGTGACTAGGAATTTGGAAGGAACCAAACTGGAATTGGTTACAAAGTGTTCTGGGCAGGACGCATGTACACAAAGTGTTTAGAATTGTCAGTGTGAAGACATTTGTGTGTGCTCTTCTAAGACAGAAGGATTTGAGTGGTTATGAAAGGGGCACTTCTTGGTTATCAATGGCATAGGAACTGTAGACATGGGCTTTCTTTCCATAGACCTTCAAGATTCTTCGTCATAATGATTGTGTAGTATGGCATTTTAAAGTAATAGAAGTATGGTGACTGGTCTATACTCATGGATTCATGATCTTGTTATATATTTTATAAAGAAGTATGGTGACTGGTCTATACTCATGGATTCACGATCTTGTTATATATTTTATAACACTGAAAAAAATCACCTAATAAACAGATGAAACTGTGTTTGAAGGCACAGTCACAGTGCCAGTTGGGGGCAATTCCTTTGTGAGGTGGACTAATTTTTCTGGACGTTGTATATGTTCTAACTTAGTAAATAATGGGTGTTTCTACTTTCCAGGAGCAAAGGGTTTAAGATCTTAGCCATTCATTGATGGCATTTTAATTTCTCATTTTTGCAACTTGAGCTCTACTAGTTTAGAAGTCTTAGTTTCAAAGGAGAAATGCTTCTATAAGATATGTGGCAATAATTTCATTATACTATAAGTTTAAACTTCTACCTGTTCATTTTCCAGTCAATACACAGAAAATAAGGCACTGTTCTTTTAGGCTAGGTGACATAGCCTGCTTATTAAGAGGACCCTGGAATATATGGCTCGATCAGGTTAAGGAGGAACATGTCTGGAATGCAAGAGATCATTTAGGATATCTGTTAGTGCTCTCATTCCTGCCAAATTGCTTCTTCAAATTCTATACTTCTAGAGTAGGTTTGTGTTTAGTTCTTTGAGAAAAGCTCTGGTTTCTTCTGCAGGACTCTCACATCATTAGACATGGGAGATGCGAACAATAAGAAAGAGACCATTATGTGTTCCCTTCATTGGCTCCACTCATTCCCATTCTGATGTGATTTATTTCTGTGTCACTCCTCCTCTTTTTTTAATATTTTATTTTTAATTATTATTTATTTATTTTTGTCTTCCATTGTAGGCCATTTGTACAGCCACGAGAGCTGTTTGTCACCAGGTTCCCCTCGGGGTGCAGTCACCCGTGAAGGAGGAAAGCAAGGTGTGCCTCCCAAACTAATCTTTTATTTTTATTTATTTATTTGTCAGAGGGAAAGAGGAGAGAGAGAGAGAGAGAGAGAGAGAGAGAGAGAGAGAGAGAGAGAGGGAGGGAGGGAGGGAGGGAGAGAGAGAGGAAGGAGGGAGGGAGGGAGGGAGGGAGGGAGGGAGGGAGGGAGGGAGGGAGAGAGAGGAGATGAGAGAAGAGAGAAGAGAGAATGGGCACACCCAGCCCAGGCCTCCAGCCCCTGTAAATGAACTCCAGAGGAATGTGCCCCCTTGTGCATCTGGCTAATGTGAGTCCTGGGGAATCAAATTTGGGTCCTTTGGTTTCACAGGCAAATGCCTTAACCAGTAAGAAATCCCTCAAGCCCTACTCTTCCTCTCTCTTTTGGCTTTCCTGCTGACTTCCAGAAGCATGGGAAACACTGCTTCCTCAAATTGCATCATGTCAATTCGTTATGATAAATCACTTATTACACAAATATGCAGTTTAGGAGGTCTGCTTCTCAGATTGATTGACCTTCATTTATGATTTGTTTTCAAACTTTCTTTACTGTTCCTTCTTTTTGGCCTAGACTTCATTTGTTCACATTCTCTAGAGTTTTGGCATTGATCCTTTTCTCTTCTTCCATATTCCCTTTCACACATGACACGTGAAGAAGCTCATCAATTTCTATTGTGTTAACTCTCATCTATAGGCTCTTTATTTTCCAACAGTACTATAACTGTACTCCAACACTAAATTCTCTTGATCTTCAGTGATATTACTTTCAGCTTTATGTGTCCAGAGATGTTTCACAGGTGTGAAATTTAACATTCCAAGTTATTTCATGTTTCTGACTTTGGTAAGAATATACTCAGGACTTCAAGCCATATAACAGTGTCTAATACAGTCTTTATCATAAAGATTTGTAACTATGCATCTACCTTCCCTTCCAGACTACATGTGCTAAAGGAAGATCCTACTCACTTACTTATTCCATGTACTCAGCACAATTAACAGTTTTTAATGGACAGTCAATAAATATTAAATGAATAAGCAAATGACTGAATGAACTAAGGAATCCATAACAAATGTAAGAATTATGGAGACAGGGGATGTAGAGATGACTTAGCAGTTAAGGCACTTGCCTACAAAGCCAAAGAACCCAGGTTTGATTCCCCAGAACCCAGGTAAGCCAGATGCACAAGGTAGCACATGCATGTGGAGTTTGTTTGTAGTGGCCGAAGGTCCTGGTGCACCCATTCTCTCTCTCTATCTGCCTTTCTCCCTCTCCCTCTCAAACAAATAAAATAAAATAAAGTTTAAAAAAAATAAGGAGGCAATAATAACATCATAGGAGAGAGATAGGAAATAGATAAACTAAAAAACAGGTATAATCTGAAGAATTAGGTGTTTGATACAATAGTCCAATGATGACAAACGTACATTTTTCCTAAAATTTTATTTGCCAGATGGTTTGAAAGGAAATACTGTTATTTAAATTTGTTATTTCTCTGCTTTTTAATGTTTATTAAGTTTTGTACATAATGTGCTGCAAGTATTTAAATTAAATTTACGACAGTGAGGCTTTGAGATTTATGGCAATAAGAGCAAACTTTCACAGACCAAAATGTTTTCATTTTTCTAAAAGAAATTTTATAATTAATTATACTGTATGCTAAGTAATCGAACTAGTAGAAGAACATATTTGTTTTTAGATTAAGTATAGCTGCAGAATCATTATTAGCATGTGAAGGTATAATTTGCATTTATGTTATCAGAAAAAAACAATTCCAGTTGTCAACTTATCTACTAGGAAAATAATTAAGAGCCTAAATGCAAACTGAATAAAAATATAAAATTTTGTCTTCAATTTACATTAATATAATTATACTACATGGCTCACTTATTAAATTATTTTTCTTGAAAGAAGCTATTTCTTTACTGTCATGCATTAATAGCACATAATTACTATAGCTTCCAGAATTTTCTAGAGCTGAGTTGTCAAGTAAAATGTACAAAAGCAGTATTTTTTTCTTGGGTTTTACTGATAAAGCTTTAGGGCTATTCAATATACAGTCATATTTATCTACTTGTTTGTTTATTTATGTAATTTTTTCTTTAAACCTTCATTATCTAAAGGAAAAGTTTCCAAATCAAATTCCTAAAAGTGTATCTTAAACCTTTTTGCTTCATTGCCCATACAACTATCCTATGTAGCTAAAGCCCTGTGGCACTGTACTCTTCTCATCTCCTTCTACATACTATACATACATTATAAACTTTCATTTTCTTCTGCTTTGTTCATGGTATTTTCTATATATGAATCCAAAGCGGCTTTTTCCTTATTCTGTGTGGTATTACACTATGCCAAAGTCTTCATTAAGTCTACACAGTCCTCATCTACAGTCTTAATTCTTTCTGTATTATTTATAGTCAGGCACCTGGCTAAGCCTGGTATCAACAGGAAGTCTTTTTTCAATAATGATATTAAATATCTATGAACAAAAGACCAATGTAACAGTCTGACCTAATTATAATCACTTAGGACACTGTTACATTCAGGTCTTGCTTTTCTTCTCAAGATACAATTATCACTCAAAGTCTCTGAATTACAAGTGATGTGGAAGACTCCTTTCCATCTTCAATCTCTTTTCTTTAATCTTTCCTCCTTTTTCCTTCCTCTTCTTCTCCTCCTCCTCCATCTTCTCCTCCTCCTCCTCCTTCTCCTTCTTCTTCTTCTTCTTCTTCCTCTTCTTCCTCTTCCTCCTCCTCCTCCTCCTCTTCTTCTTCTTCTTCTTTTTTCCTTTTCACTGGAGATGGCACCCAGAGCCTCAAGCACAATAGACAAATACAGTATGGAGCTACATTTACAATCCAATTCTGTAATTTCTGTTTATTTTTCCTGTGTATGTTTTCACTTGATCTGAAAATCTATGAAGTAGCAAGGGCTTTCTTTGCCCTGCAAAATCCAAACTTCAATAGTGAAACAGACCAAATAACTAGAGTAAATGTTTCTATTTAGGAAAAAACGGGGGATGAGGAAGCTATATGCTAGCATATTAGTTACTTTCTCATTTCTATGAGCAAAATGCCTGACCAGAAACAACTTAAGTAAGGAAAGAGTTTATTTGGCTTACATTTTCAGAGGTACAGTCCAACTGTCACTTTGACAGGGAAAAAAAAGCAAAGACTACATAGCAAGTTTGCTAATATTTAGTGAAATTTATATTTTCTAATTCTGCTGTTAACATTTCCAAAGGTGTCACTTGGCTATCTCCATTATAGTTCTCTCTAGGAACTAGATCAATGACTGTTTTTTAAAAAAGTAGGTCACTGGATTTTATTTTCTTATGAATAATAGTATTCTTGCATATATGCTTACTTTTTATTACCAACATTTATCATTCAAAATAAAACATTCAAGAAAACATATCCCCATCTTTTAATTTCCTTGCTGACAACCTATTTATATTTACCACCATTAGGTTCCTGTGTTTATATCTGAGTACTTTCTTTTTGTGCCAATTCTTAATATAGTCACACTTCTTATTGTAGCCTATGAAGTGTTAGAGAAATCTTTTTTTACCAAACTGATCTTCTCAACATAGTGAGATCTTATCTCAGAACAAAACAAAAATAGAAGAAAATTAAAAGGAACAGTGTGTAGTAGTGCAGAGCCCGGTACTTAATAAAGGTTTGTTGACTGAATTAAAAAGAAACACCACCCTTTTTATAAGCTTCAGGATATATCATCTTAATAGTCATTATGATGGTTTATGGATTGCCAACTTGAAAGGGCTTAGAATCACCTCTGCAAGATTATCTAGAGTAGGTTATCCTTTAGGTATGCTTGAGAGAAATTATCTTGATTAGGTTGATTAAAGTAGGAAGACTCACCTAATTTTGGGCAGCACCATTTTGTGAACTAGGGTTCTGAAATAAATAAAAAGGCTGTGGCTTGTGACCAGCTCTGCTTCAAGCTCCTACTGCCATGTCTTCCCCTGCCATGATGAACTGTAATTTGGAAGTGTCAGCTGAAATAAACCTTTCCTCCTTCAAACTGATTTTTGTAAGATGTGTTGTCCTCACAACGAGAAGGTAACTAAAGCAGTCATCATCTCTCCTCCACCTCTTGGTGGTCTGATCATTGCATGTAGGATTTCCTCAGTAACTTTTTCTCACTGAACTTTCTCTCCTATACTACCTCAGTAAGTCAGATGTCTCCTTTCCCACTAAGAAACTGACTACTATTCTTTTTCTATTTAGATCTGTACTCTGTCCAATAAACATACTCAATGGATTTTACATAGATATTTATTATTTATTATTTTCCACAGTTATTTCAATTAATATGAATATTCATGTAACTGGTTGGTATCGAACCTCTACAGTTATTTTTTTTTAATTTTTATTAACATTTTCCATGATTATAAAATATATCCCATGGTAATTCCCTCCCTCCCCACCCCCACACTTTCCCATTTGAAATTCCATTCTCCATCATATTACCTCCCCATTACAATCATTGTAATTACATATATACAATATCAACCTATTAAGTATCCTCCTCCCTTCCTTTCTCTACCCTTTATGTCTCCTTTTTAACTTACTGGCCTCTGCTACTAAGTATTTTCATTCTCACGCAGAAGCCCAGTCATCTGTAGCTAGGATCCACATATGAGAGAGAACATGTGGCGCTTGGCTTTCTGGGTCTGGGTTACCTCACTTAGTATAATACTTTCCAGGTCCATCAATTTTTCTGCAAATTTCATAACTTCATTTTTCTTTACCGCTGAGTAGAACTCCATTGTATAAATGTGCCACATCTTCATTATCCACTCATCTGTTGAGGGACATCTAGGCTGGTTCCATTTCCCAGCTATTATAAATTGAGCAGCAATAAACATGGTTGAGCATGTACTTCTAAGGAAATGAGATGAGTCCTTTGGATATATGCCTAGGAGTGCTATAGCTGGGTCATATGGTAGATCAATCTCTAGCTGTTTTAGGAACCTCCACACTGTTTTCCACAATGGCTGGACCAGATTGCATTCCCACCAGCAGTGCAGAAGAGTTCCTTTTTTTCCACATCCCCGCCAACATTTATGATCATTTGTTTTCATGGTGGTGGCCAATCTGACAGGAGTGAGATAGAATCTCAATGTAGTTTTAATCTGCATTTCCCTGATGACTAGTGACGTAGAACATTTTTTTAGATGCTTATATGCCATTCGTATTTCTTCCTTTGAGAACTATTTAGCTCCATAGCCCATTTTTTGATTGGCTTGTTTGCTTCCTTATTATTTAACTTTTTGAGTTCTTTGTATATCCTAGATATTAATCCTTTATCAGATATATAGCTGGCGAAGATTTTTTCCCATTCTGTAGGTTGCCTCTTTGCTTTTTTCACTGTGTCCTTTGCGGGGCAAAATCTTTACTACAGTTATTTTTGACTCTTTCTCACTCCCCCACATCTGCCCAACTGCCAAGTCCTGTTGGTACCACCTCCTATATTTGGAATTTTTTTTCAGTAAATTCCCTATATTAGTTTTAACCTACTATTATCACACATGCAATATTGTGAGAGCCTATTTACAGGTTTCTTCCCTTTTATCTCTCTTACTCCGTTCTTTATAGAGAAACAAATTATTTACACCCACAGAATCCTTAGGTGAGTTTCCAAAAGTTGACTGTAAAGCCCACGTGCAACTCGTCGCTGGCTAGAATGTGCTCCCTCCCTGGCTTGCCTCAGCCTCAAGTTACAACCATGCCAGACGTTGTGAGCTTAGTCCTTCACATAAATTACATCTGCTCTGCATATCTACACCTGACATTTTCACTTGGGGCTCAAACTGCATGTTGAAACCTCAATCATGCCATAAAAGCCTGTCCTAAGGTAGAATTTTGTGTAAAAGAAAAAAGGTTTTAAAGAGATAAGTGACACTGAGCCTGATGGATCATGCTTATCATTCTAGTATGTGGGACGTGAAAAGACTGAGTTCAAAGTCATTTTCAGGTACACAGCCTATTCCAAGGACTGCCTGAGCAACATGAAATCTTGACAGAGACTGAGAAAGAAGGAAGGGAGGAAGAAGGGAGGGAGGGAACCAGGAAAATAGGAGTGGTGGAAAAGGTTGTGAGTGAAAACGCATATCTCAATACCCTATAATGATGCAACTTCTGGACCTAGGAGAAGGGATGGTGATATGCTGTAAATCTTTGTGGTGCTAAATCTTCAACAGAGGGTCTAGAGATCACCCTGACAAGCGTCCAGTCATCTTTAAGTCATTCACTAGTTTCTAAACTTTCAGCGGGGACGCGACGGAAGAAGACAGGAAGCAGCTGCACTCTTAAACCGCAAGCTGCTGACCCCAGCCGCTGGAGACCCGACCTGGCCTCGAGCGGCTGGGCGCCGGGTCCCCAGAGGCGCCTCGCGGCGCCCTGGGCGGCCGTCGGGTCCCCGGCACGCGCGTCCCCGGCGGAGGCGCCGCGCAGCTTCCCCGGAGGCCGGCGGGGGCCTAGACGCGCGCCCGGCACGCGCGTCCCCAAGCGCAGAGGCGCGTGGCCTCCCGGAACAATGCCTGTGTGGTCCGTGGAAGAAATCTACTTTCCTCTCTGAAAGCTCCCATCAGAAGGGAGCATAGTGCACGAACGAAGGCTGTGTGTCTGCGGTGTGGAGCGGCGACTGTCGGGTCATGTAAGGACGGACGCGTTGAGGCGCTGCCTCCACTCAGGCACCACCGAGGACAGCCGCATCCGGGCTCTCTTGCCGCAAGCTGCCTTCGTCGCCAGGGGTCCTTCAGGTAGGAGGTGCGGGGTGACTTTGGACGTCCGCTGTACCTGCTCGCAGAGGCTGCTTGGTGTGCGGCCCCGGCTGTGCTTTCTCTGTGCGTTCTCTGTGCGTCGTAGGCCTCCGCAGCCAACATGCTCCGCCAGATCATCGGTCAGGCCAAGAAGCATCCCAGCGTAAGTCCTCCCCCAGTACCCTCCCCGGCCGCCTTTTGTGTCTGTCTCGCCCTGAGCTGCCCTGGCTGCCGGGAGCCCTTGGCTTTGACCGTCTGCTCTCGTGCACCGTGGGCTTTGGCTGGGAATGAAGGTGGCGGACACCCGTGAGGAAACTAAAGTTCATTGCGAGTGTGCCACGCTCCTGAAGGTTGGTTGGTGGAAGAGAAATGGCTGTACTTTGGGTTACATAGTTAGGTACAGTACTGCAAAGGTCAGGTTCCCTGTTTGTTATGCTGCCTCTTGAGGATCTTGGACTCACCGCATTGCACCACCAGTCAGTCCTGTGACATGAAAGGTCCTTATCTTGGAATCATCACTTTGTCTAGACACTTTGGCATTTGGGGAACATGCTAATGGAGAATTTATTGCATATTGGTTACAGGCATTTATCTCTGCTTATTCAGACTAACTTAACAGATTGTATTTGGTTGTTTTATGTAAATTCGGAAGCACACTGAAGTAATTTCCAGGGAGCTTCCCCCGTCCCTCAATTTCTATGTGAAGGAAGCAATAAACTTTAATGAGAATAAAGTGTAAATGTGACAGAGGTGAATGAGATTTGATGTATTTTCTTTTTGGAAGCTTAAAATTTCACATGTAATTTGCTTTACATTGAGAAACCTGACTCTTAAGTAGAATTTTAACATCCCTTGCAAGTTCCATCTCAAATAAGTTTAACAACATAGCAAATTTAGAAAGTTCGAGATTTGGAATTTAATGAGTAGAAACTACGGTTGCCTTTCTGGCCAGTATCAAGGAATTTGAAGATGACTTTTTTAAAATGTTTGATTCTAGTTGATACCCCTCTTCATATTCATTGGAGCCGGAGGTACTGGAGCAGCACTGTATGTGTTGCGTTTGGCATTGTTCAATCCAGATGTCAGGTAAGTACCTTAACAGGTTTAAAACTTGGGTGGCTTGTCAATCTGGTTTAGAGCTACAGTCTTCCTAGGGAAGTTAACATACAGAGAATGAACTTTACTTTTGTAGTCATGTAATAAGTTCAGCACCCAGTTCTACTGTTAATGTTTCCTTTTCCTGATTGATGAATTGTAATATCTCTGAGTTTAATTTTTTTTTTCAAAACTAGAATTGCTAATACCAAATCATACAGTAATACGATCTTATAGCTTTTATAAAATACTTACCCATGGTTCCTAGCATATGTGAAAATTTTGCCTGCTTTTCCACAATAAATAATGTTTCTTTTTGCAGTTGGAAAGTGATTGAACATTCTACCACCACACACTTACAGACATACATAGCACTTAAATAAAAGCTTTAGTAAAAGCCAAATACAAATTTTCCTGTGGTGTAGATAGAGACAAGCATAATTATCCCAAGACTGTGTTCCATGATTTTACATGGAGTTGCTTATTATAAATTCTATCTCTGTTTCACTGTATAATGAAAATAATTTTGTATTCCAACTAATATTAAGTGAGATTGACATTCATTCAGGCATAAAGTACTCATTTTAAAAAACATATTACTATTATTATTTTTTTGTTTGAGAAAGAGAGAATGGACTTGCCCTGGCCTTCAGCTGATGCAAATGAACTCTAGATGCATGTGCCACCTTGAGCCTCTGGCTTACGTGGGTCTTGGGGAATCAAACCTAGTTCCTTTAGTTTTTCAGGCAAACTCCTTAACCAGTAAGCCATTTCCCCAGCCCTAAAGCACTCTCAAGTAGTGGTTTTTAAAAGTATTTTTACTTACTTGGAAGAATGAGAGAGAGACTGTGTGTTTGTAGGTATACCAGGGCCTTCTGCTGCAAACTAATCCAGATACATGTGCCAATTTGTGCATCTGGCTCTATGTGGTTACCCGGTAATTGAACTCTGGCCAGCAGAACTTGCAAGCAAGTACCTTTTACTGCTGAGCCATCTCCTCAGCCCCTTAAATAATGTTTTGTTACTATACTAATAGTAATGTTCTGTTCATTTTAGTTGGGACAGGAAGAATAACCCAGAACCCTGGAACAAACTGGGCCCCAATGACCAATACAAGGTAAGGTACAAAATTACTTCAAAAAAAATGTGGAAAGCTTATCGTAACAAATTTGGCTATGTGGCAGTTTCTTTTGAAAACTGGCCATATGGGTAAAATTCCATTAATATAACTTCCCCATTTGCTTAGTGTGGGCACTGAGAATTTACATTTCAAACAAGGCTCAGGTACTCCCGGTGCTTCTGATCCTTATACTGCAGTGTGTGTAGTGCTGATGTATTGGATGGTTATGTTGGCAGGTCTTCCTGCTATGAGGAATCCGTGAGGAATAATAGGAAGAAATGAAATTTGAAAGTTAAATTCTGTCATGAACCTCGTAGATAAACATTTTAAAAATATTTATTTGTGAGCCAAGGTAGAGAGAATGGGCACGCAAGGGCCTCTAGCCATTGCAAACAAACTCCAGATGCATGTATAACTTTGAACATCTGGCTTTACAGGAGTACTGGGGATTTGAACCATATTGTTTGGTCTTGCAGGCAAGTGCCTTAACCACTAAGCCATCTTTCCAGCCCCTAGATAACTTTTCTTTCTTTCTTTCTTTCTTTTTTTTTTTTTGAAAAACTTTTAAAATTATTTATTTATTAGGGAGAGAGAGGGATTGAGAATGGGTGTGCCAGGGCCTCCAGCCACTGCAAACAAACACTTTGCATCTGGGTTACAGGATCCTGGGGAATTGAACCTAGGTCCTTTGGCTTTGGCAGCAAGCACCTTTAACCAATAAGCCATCTTTCTCCCTGCCCTCCCATTTGAATTTAACATCTTTTCTTTTTTTTTTTTTTCATTTTTATTTTTTTGGTTTTTTGAGGTAGGGTTTCACTCTAGCCCAGGCTGACCTGGAATTCACCAAGGAGTCTCAGGGTGGCCTCGAACTCACAGTGATCCTCCTACCTCTGCCTCCCAAGTGCTGGGATTAAAGGCGTGCGCCACCACGCCCGGCTTAACATCTTTTCTGAAGAATGGTCTGTGAGAACGAATATATAACATTGGGACCATTTTTTGATTTTCCAAATATAACCTTACATGTACAAATTTTGCTTACAAGCTCACAGTGTCAAGAATATATTGCTATATTTAAGTATAATTTTCATGTCACACAATTTATTTAAAATGATATTCTTCCATATATATGTTGCCACCAAGCTGCTTTATCAAGAGAAATAACTGGCAGTTTGCTTTGGTTCTTTCTTTATTTCCTTTTTTCCCTTCCTTTCCTTTTGTTTTTTCTTTGAGGTAGGGGTTCACTGTAGCCCAGGGTCACCTGGAATTCATTATGTAGTTTCCTGCTGGCCTCAAATGAACTCAAAACCATCCTCCTATCATGGTCTCCTAAGCACTGGAATTGAAGGTGTGCACCACCATACCCAGCAGAAAGAATGGGTGTGCCAAGGCCTCCAGCAGCTGCAAACTGCAGACACATGCGCCTCCTTGTTCCTCTGACTTTATGTGGGTACTGGGGAATTGAACTCTAGTCATTAAGCTTTTCAGGCAAGCGGGTCTCCAGGCCTGGTTTGTTACTGTTAGTAAGAGGTGCACTGATCAGTGATTGACCAACACTTTAGGAAAAGTCTATCCCCAATAGAAATGGCTGTTATTACTGAGTGCAGCACCTAAGACAACCCTTTGTTCACTCTAAGCTTTTGGCTTAACTTCCTTATAACTTATAACCTTTAAATTGAGAAAAAGAACAAGGGTGTGAAAATTAAAAAAAAAAAAAGAGAGATTGGAGAGAATTTTAAATATGAAGCATATATATCAAAACCTGCTTAGTTTTGGGAAAATTGGTAGACACCTTGAGCTGTCTACTTTGCATTGGTATGGGAGTTGATCTGGCTTTGTAAGGATAACTTGGTAATAAACTTTACCACTTGGAGATTTTTCTTTCTAAAAAATCAAATAAAAGTTCTTGAATCAGAGATTGGCTTTGAAGAAAAATAAGAGTTTAAAGAAGCAGTGAAAACAGATTTGTGAAATACTTGCTTATTCATAGTGCTGAGCTTTGAACCCAGGACCTCACATATTCTAGACAAACCTGTGCCTCTGAGCTATACTCTGTCTATGAACTTTTTTGGTGAGGTGGGGGTGGATGGTGGTTGGTGAGGCTCTCAGCCTGGCTTTGAACTCCTGACCCTTTACCTCTACCTCCCTACTGCTAGGATTACAGGTGCACTTCTGGTTTATGCAGTACTGGGGTTTGAACCGATTGCCTAGTGTTTGCTATGCAAACACTTTCCCAACTTAGCTATATCCCTAGCCCTGAACTTCTTACTTGGTATAAGCTCAGGAGAACATGCTTATGAATCTGTTTCTTTGTTTTTTGGGGGGGGGGATAAATAATTTAGTCTTCAAGTAATTGTAGTATAGTCTCTTCAATATTCTTGGCCATAAGAACAAGTAAAACTAAAATTATGGCCTTTAATTTTTTTTCTTCCAGTAGAATTTCTGGACCAACTTCAAATATATATCATTTTGTGAAGTCACTGGGAGTTAAAAAACTTTTTGCCATAATCACAGTAGAATTTATCTCTGGAAATATTAGGAAATACTCAGAAATTTTAAACATATATGAACACTGTATTATTTAAAATATGTCGCCTTAAGTGATTGTATCAGTTTGATAGTGATCCAGTATGGGCTGAGAAAATAGGAAACTTTCTGAGAGAGACAGACAGTAAAAACACCACTGAGGAAAGCCTTTTGTGTTTGGGTAGTTGTATAAATCTCAGTATTGTGGCATAGCTCCTTGCTTCATGCTTCGTTGCAAGATCTTTCATGTCACATTTGTAGCTCTTTAACCAAGTAAGGATGGCAGTTCACAATATGCTTGTATTCCATTGGAAATTCCCTCTTGTACATAATGGAGATAAACTAAACACTTACAGAATTGGAAGTAAGATTTATATCAAAAGGAATGTGAAATAGAATTGTGTTTCTAGGTCCTCACTAGTAAAATACTGACTTTCTGAGACAGATTGAATGTTTACCTAATCAAACTGTCACTAAAGGGTACAGATTGTGGGTAAAAGGATTTTTTATGGATGGTTTTTATGTTAAATATTCTTAATAAAAATTATACTTATGTAATTGCTAATTTAAAAACTTCTAAAAATGATTCTACAACTTCTATGCCATATATTTGATAGTCTAAAAAGCATTTTTCTTTTCCAAGTTCTACTCAGTTAACGTGGACTACAGCAAACTGAAGAAAGAAGGTCCGGAATTCTAAATGAACCATTTCACCATATAGCTGCTTACAATGAAGGTCTTTCTGAAGCCATCCGCACAATTTTCCACTTAACCAGGAATATTTCTCCTCTAGGTGCATGAAATCATGTTGATTTCCTGGAGTTTATTACACTGATGAATAAACCTCTAAAACTTGATGCGTGTCAAGTCTCCATTTAATGTGGTAAATCCACTCTTAACTTTATAGTGAGGATTTAGGAAATTGTTAGAACTTAATGAATTTTCTTGGTTCCTGTGTGTTTATTTAGTTGTTAGATAAGACTTAATAAAGTTTTCTGTGTTTGGGGCATTGGCAACTTGATGAGTATATTTAACAGCTGGAATTGGAAGTTACATACAGGGCTATTGGGAAGACTGTTCAAGCCTCTGTGACAGTGACTCAGTGGAAACCTTAGTTTATATTGCAGTGTTTGAAGTTAATAATGCTCTTCACCAAGTTATTAGTTGTTCTGGTGCTAATTATATTTGGAATCAGTCTGTTACTGATAACCATGGAGTTAGTAGCCAAGAATTATTCTGCTGCTTAGTCTTTACAGGATTTCACAGGCGTAAAGTATAGCAGTGATTTTAAGGCAGGGGAGATTACTTTTTTAAAAAAATTGGACCATAGAATTTTAATCAGGTTGGAAAAATAGTCAATAAATATTTTGATGTTTCCTAACATACAATTCAGAACTTTGGTTCAGTGCAATGATCTGATGAGTAGAACATTTAAATGGTGGATAATCAAGAATTGACCATGTATTCTGTATCAAATTTTCACATAAGGGTGTGTGTGTGTAAGTCATAGAAACTAGAATTTAATGAGATAGTTTTGATTTTAACATAAATATTTTATATATAAAGTAGGTTACAAATACATCTAACATGTCAATAATTAAACTTAAGCTTGAAGAAGTCAGACCAATCCATTGTCTTAATCCCCTAATGGCAGGGGAAATGACAAGGAGACAGAAATTGGCTAGGCAGTCAGGGTGACAGAACCACAAAAGTAATAATGTTTTATTCCTTGACTAAAAGGAAATGTCAGTAAGCTTGCAGCAACCTGGATGTTACACCCTCCAGGTAAGAGGTCTAGATTAAGCTTGCACCTATACTAGAGGACAGAAACTCTGATCCTTCCTTACTAAGATTACTGGCAAAGCTGTACAATCTGATCTTCGTCCATAGTAACCTGCAGACCTGGTCTTTCTCAGTAGCCACTCCCCACATAAAACCCAGATCTGAGTGCCAGGATGAGCTTCTCAACCCCCTTGCTTCTCTGGGCAAGAGCTTCACCTTCCTTCCTTCTCTTGTGTTCTAGGCTTAAGCCCCCTTCCCTTCATCCTCCTAAAGTTTTAAACTGTAATAAGAACTTTCTGAGCCTTATACTCCAGTCCATGGATTTCAATTGAATTAATACGACAAGGATCTGGGAACACCCCAAATTATTGGAGCATTGGTATACAAGGAACCCAAAATTCCTGTATCATTACCTCTGCCTCCTAATTGCTGGGATTAAAGGTGTGTGCTTACATGCCTGGCTCAAATACAATACATATTTAACAGCTGAAGAAATTTTAAGACTTGGATTAAATACTAGAAATCATTTTAGTCAAATGGATATTGAGCTCCCATAGTTTGAATTTAGAGTAGTAGAGTATATTTCAGTTACGTGACTGTGCCTTGAATTCATGTGTCTCATGTAACTACAATCTCTAGGGTTTCATAGCTTTACTACTGCTGATGTTTCCAGGCAATTCATTGTAGTGGACTGTCCTAAATATTTTAGCATGATTTAGTAGACTTGTACCACTAAAACCGGTACTGGTTTTAACTGTGCCCTAGGTTGCAAAAAACAAAGATAGTTTCACATACTATCAGATGTACTATAGTGGATAAAATTGCTTTTGAGAACTACTCTAGACATCTAGGTATAAATCACTAACCTCAATGCTTAAACTTGTATAAAACAAGTGATCTTAGTTAAGTGGTTTATAAACATTAAGCCATCCCAAATAAATGCAAAATTAGGAAGTACATTTTCTAGTATTGAGACTGGATCCATAATGATTCTTAAGATAGTGCAGTTGTATTTAATATCTTGTATGTTGTGTAAGAATAAATACTAAGTTTGGGGCTGGAGAGATGGCTTAGTGGTTAAGCGCTTGCCTGTGAAGCCTAAGGACCATGGTTCGAGGCTTGATTCCCCAGGACCCACATTACCCAGATGCACAAGGGGGCGCATGTGTCTGGAGTTTGTTTGCAGTGGCTGAAGGCCCTGGTGCGCCCATCCTCTCTCTCTCTCTGTCTCTCTGCCTCTGTCGCTCTCAAATAAGTAAAAATTAAAAAAATTAAATAATACTAAATTTGGCATTAAAATAGACCTTAAAGAAGAATCTAAATTCAGTTACTGCTTTTTTAAGAAACTAAGGTGGTATTAGAGGGAAGTTGATTCTTAGGGATGTATCAAATGCCAATGCTGCCATGAAAGACAGCATCCTCTTTCCCTTGAATTTGTTTAGATTTGTGTTTTTTTTACCATGCTTGTTTAGTCAGAAATCCTACTCCTTTAGTGACAACAGCATGCAGAGCTTCATTTAAATATAGATGTCTTAATGAGCATGTATACTTTCCCTGCTTAATACCCCCATTTTCCCATTTTACTCTGTGAGTGCCTAAAAAAATAAATTCAACAATGTCTTGCAGAATCTGTAAGCTACCCAGCTACCAATAACCTTGCCCATGTTCTGACACTCTTCTTCGTTCACACATTTCTGTCAGGTAGATTCCTTTTGATCTACATGAAAGCGTGCTCCTGTTTCAGGCTTTTGCATTTGCCCTAACTTCTGCTTGGCATGCTAACTCTCCTAGTCTTTGATTTTATTTCATCTCTCTCTTTTCCCTTTCCCACCTCTCTTCCCTCCTTGTCACTCTACCATATAGCTACCTTGTCCACACTTATGAGCATATTTGAGCATACATTTAAATAATCATTGTGGTAGTTTACACTTTTCTTCAAGGGTAGTTGGTGGAGTTGATCATTAGAGGAAGTCTGTAGTTACTCATAAATAGAAGGTAATGAGGTTTGAGGCCACCCTGAGACTCCCTAGTGAATTTCAGGTCAGCCTGGGCTAGAGTGAAACCCTACCTCGGAAAAACAAACAAAAACCCCACAAACTACAACAACAACAACAACAACAAAAACAGCAACAACAACAAAACAAAAACAACCAGCCAAACAAAAAAAAGTAATGAAAAGACAGAAAAAGTAAGATGGCATTGCCTATCAAAACAAAAACAGAAGTAGATAAGAGTTCTGTAGTATGACATGACACAGTCTTGCTACTAATCACCAGTCTGAGGCACTTTTTTGAGACTTCTCCTTCAAAATATTTGTGTGTGCAAGAGAAAGGAAGAAAGGGAGAGAGACAGCAGGTGTTTGCCAGGACCTCTTGCAGTTGCAAATGAACCCATGTGCCTTTTGAGTATCCGTCTTACATGGGAACTGGAGAACTGAACGTGAGCCAGCAGATTCAGCTAATGCCTTTACCCACTGAGCCATCTCCCCAGCCCTCCTAACTTTTTCTCTTTTAAAGATGCCTAAAGTCAGACATAAGAAATGATGGAGCCAAGACATGAATCCAAAAACTTTGACTTCAGAGTTCTGGCCCTGAACCCTGTAGACCTATCTCATAAGTTTGCCCTTGTAATTAAATTCAGTCATGTGTGTAAGAGGTTTGATGTATCTCCTGGCAGAACTCTGGCATATAATGCTTTCTGTCACAAAATTTAATGGGAAACTAAAAGTCATATTATATAAAACTTAGGGAAGAGTTGGCTCAGTGGTTTAAAGCATTTGCTGTGCAAGCTTCAGGACTGGAGTTGGGATACACAGAACCCATATAAAACTGGATATGATCATGCTTGTGTTTGTAATTCTAATGCTCCTATAGCAATAGTAGGTGGAATCCAAATTCTGTAGCTCACAGGTCAGCTAGACTGATTATTCCAGTGGTAAACATAGACAAGATAGAAGGCGAGATTGTCCCCTTGACCTCCCCATATGCACTATGGCACGTGTGTGTGTCCATACACATACAATGCACACACACACCCACCTACACACACACACACAAGAAAATAGGAAAAGGGCTGGAGAGATGGCTTAGCGGTTAAGTGCTTGCCTGTGAAGCCTAAGGATCCCAGTTCAAGGCTCGGTTCCCCAGGTCCCACGTTAGCCAGATGCACAAGGGGGCGCATGCGTCTGGAGTTCGTTTGCAGAGGCTGGAAGCCCTGGCGCGCCCATTCTCTCTCTCCCATCTGTCTTTCTCTCTGTGTCTGTCACTCTCAAATAAATAAATAAAAATTAAAAAAAAAAAAAAGAAAATAGGAAAAGATTATTTGGTGAAATATTATTTACTATTAACAACTATATTAAATGTTATTTTACTACAGATACTGATTTGAACATACAGATAAAATGTCTACCCTTTTCAGCTACTAAATCTTAAGTAGTGTTACTTATATTTCCTAGTAGGTTCACTAAAGCAATGCCTTCCCATTGCATTCCTTAAGAATGTTCCACCCTCTTGGATTTGCATGTGACTCACTGGCGTATAGTCTTGATCAACAGGTTATCATTCCTCCTAGATTGAAACTGATACTGAATTAACCCATGCTCCATTCCTGAAGAATGATGCTATATGAATGACAAATAGCATCTGGAAAAATTCATCTCAAGTCACCTCCTTTGATGTTGGGTTTTAATCTCAAGTTAGCAGTTTATAAAGTATCATAACCATTGTATTTTCCTGTTTGCACTGAATCTGAAAAAGCAATGAGTTAACGCTATGCAAGATTTTCAGATCCACATCATAAATAAAGATGCTTTGTAAAATTACTTGCTTTGAATTAGCCAAAGAGTCACTTATATATACTATATTTTAAAATGGTAAATATTAAAAATATTAAATGATTAATAATTATATTAGAAGAATCCTGTTAAATTGCCTTAAACTTACAATTCACATAAGGGATTTGTCTGGTGTGATCGGCCCTCTACCAATGATGTGCAATTTTGAATCCCTGGTGTATGTACATGGCAAGAGAGAAGTAAGATTGTAGATCAAATTAGTATAGCTAATCATCTGATCTTAACATGAAATTACCCAGACTATCCAGATGAGTCCAACATAACCAGAAGAGTCCCCTGGAGTCTGGAAGAGGGAAGCTGAAGAAGAAAGTCATGGGAAGCATGACTGTGGATGAATGGTCAAAGAATTTCAATATTGCTGGCTTTAAAGATGATGGAGAAATGAGGCCAGGAGCCAATGATGTGACTAGCCTCTAAATGCCAAGAAATGCTGAGAAAGCTATGGAAATAGATCCCAGGTCTTCCTGAAAGAAATTCACCTGAGATCTGAGACAAACTGCTAACCTATAGAACTGTAAGATAATGCATATGTATTGTTTTAAACAACTAAATTTGTGTTAACTTGTTAACAAGAGCTATAGAAAGTAATTATACCCAAAGTGATCATGTACAAGGTACCATATTTGTGTTATTGGCCACAGGGGGCTAATAGATAGGAACAACTGGTTCTTGAGAGCTGGTGTGAGCTGAGTTCAGTATACCCTTTGGTGGACTCAGAAAGTTTTGGTTAGTTTAAAATTTGTATTTCAAGGGCATATTAGACATGACTAGTTGAAAACCTTATAAAATCTCTAATGTAATATATATATGTATACATATACATATATAAAAACATAATTATATAAAACTAAGCTTTTTTCAATTAACTTTTATTAGCTTACAAAGAATTTGATTTCATTATGGGGTTTTCGTACAAATTGCTTGGTTTGTCCTCCTCCCTTTTAAAAAAATATATTTTATTGATTTGTAAGCAGAGAGAGAGAGAGAGAGATTGAGAGAGAATGGGTGTGTCATGGCCTCTTGTCACTGTAAAGGAGCTCCAGATGCATGCACTACTTTGTGCATTTGGCTTTCCATGGGTACAGGGGAACTGAACCCCAAACCAGCAGGCGTTGCAAGCAAGTGCCTTTAACTGCTGAACAATCTCCTTAGCCTCCCTTTCCACACTCTTACTGATATCTAGTTTTTGCCCTTTGCCAGGGAGAGGCAGAACATAAAACAGCTGAAAGAGGAAGTAATAAATGGGACAGAGATATCTTCCATCAGCTCAACTCCTGAGAAGCCTTTTCATGTAGACAATGGCACAACTAGAATCTGATAGAGTTAAGAAAAATACTTCCTCAATGTGATTTTAGGTTTTATACAAGTAGGAAGATGGCTACCCTTTAATGAGATTTAAGAAATAAATAAGAGCTGGGTGTGGTGGCACACACCTTTAATCCCAGTACTTGGGAGGTAGAGGTAGAAGGATCACCGAGAGTTCAAAGCCACCCTGAGACCACATAGTGAATTCCAGGTCAGAGTGGGCTAGAGCAAGACCATACCTTGAAAAATAAAATAAAATAATAAAATAAAATAAAATAAAATAAAATAAAAAAGTTGGCCTGGCATGGTGGTACACGCCTTTAATCCCAGAATTTGGGAGGCCGAGTTGGAAGATCACCATGAGTTTCAGGCCAGCCTGGGCTAGTATGAAACCCTACCTAAAAAACAAAACAAAACAAGGGCTGGGGAGATGGCTTAATGGTTAAGGAACTTGTCTGCAAAGCCAAAGGACTCAGGTTTGATTCCCCAGGACCCACATAAACCAGATGCACAAGGTGGCATGTGTATCTGAAGGTCATTTGCAGTGGCACACCCATCTCTCTATTTGCCTCTCTCTTTCTCTCTCAAATAAAATAAATTAAAAAAAATTGTTTTAAACAAAACAACACACACACACAAATAATAATGATGAAGTTGACCAGAAGCTAATTTTCTTAATTAAGAAGACAAAATCTAGGAGGAAATAGCATGGGGTTTAGAATATATAGGCTTTGGTTTGAATCTCTATTGAATTACTCATTATGTATTTATCTTTGATAGTAGTTATCTTATATGAGGTGTGAAGAAACAAAGACTGAGATAAACCAATTTATGGGCACAGTAGTTCCTTGGAACCAGAAGTGACAAAGAGGGGTTATGAAACAGAAAAACAAGACTATGTTAGCATAGGCTCTTGTGTTCTCTGTGGGTAACTTGTACCTCATGTTATAAGACCTCGGAGTGCTTGGTGTATAGAATGAAAGGAGTGGTAATCCTTACCCCTTCTCTCTTGCCCCACCATTGTCCAAATGTGGTGTCATAGATATTTCCTGCTTCATCATTGGCTAAGAATAGTGTCACAGACTGTGGTGGTTTGATTCAGGTGTCCCCCATAAATTTAGGTGTTATGAATGCTAGGTTCCCAGCTGATGGAGATTTGGGAATTAATGCCTCCTGGAGGGAGTGCATTGTTGGGGGCAGGCTTATGGGCTTTATAGCCAGTTTCCCCATGCTAGTGTTTGGCACACCCTCCTGTTGCTGTGGTCCACCTTATGTTGGCCAGGGGGTGATGTCCACCCTCTGCTCATGCCATCGTATTTCCCTGCCATCGTGGAGCTTCCCCTTGAGACTTTAAGCCAAAATAAATCTCTTATTCCCAGAAGCTGCTCTTGGTTGGGTGATTTCTACCAGCAAAAAGAACCCAGACTGCAACACAGACCTTAGTTTTTCTACTCTTTTGAGTTACGCACGTGTGAACACCAAGTGTGCTTTCTCAGGCATCTCATAGAGTCAGTGAAATGAAGGATGCTTACTATCTGCCCAAGGTAAGATGCATAAGACACCAGGTTTTACTTGTGCAAAGATGGTCATGGACTGCTTGGACATTGCAGCAACAGTGGCTGAGTAAGGTGAGGTTGAGAGACTGATATGTGATATCATAGATGAATTATTTGGCCATTTTACTTGCTTCACAGATTTGTTAGGCAATATTCAGTGAATTACTATGTGCAGCACTTGAAAGAGACTCCTGTATGTTCTTTCATCTCCTCACTAAACATCTGTTCTTCAATTGATGTAGCTTATGTCCTTACCCCAGTGATACTGCTAGTGATTATTAATCTCCTTGTTGCAAAATCTAGTGGTCACCATTCATAGCTTGGATCTTGCCTCAACATCTCTGCTGAGTCTGATATTATAACTCATTTACTTTCATTTTTTCTCCATCTCTTTCTCTTTTTCATGTGTGTTTGTGGGAGAGGTACTACAGCAACTCAAGGCCTTGTGTATAATAGGCAGCAGCTCTCCACTTCTTTTTCCTTTCCTGAAAATTCCTTTCCCTGAATTTTAAGCATCTTATTCTCCATCTTTCTATTTGTGTGCATACATAACACTTCACAGTTTTTTTTTGCCTTCATAAGTGTGCAGTAATTGTTTGCTATTACAATTAAGAAATTATAGAAGCACGTGAAATTGAGTAGGCAATGATAGTTTTCTTTAATTTCATTGCTCTGCATTGTGACTGTTTTATCTAAATAAATATTGGAGCATAAGAATTGCCATGCTGAGTTCATCAGTGTGGTCCAATTAACCTGGTATTATTTCATGACTACTGTGTGTTTTATGGGCGAAACAAGTGATTTTCTAGAATTTCAACCTTTAAGAATACCTGCTACGCGTGGTGCATGCCTTTAATTGTAATACTCAGGAAGCTGAGGTAGGAGGGTCACCATGAGTTTGAGATTAGCCTGAGACTACATAATGAATTTTAGGCCAGCCTGGGGTAGAGCAAGACCCTACCTCAAAAAAACAAAAATTAAAATTAAAAGTTAAAAAAATAAAAATGATTCCTATTTTTTAATGTTCCTATTGTCTATTTAAAACTTTGACATTTACTTAAGTTATTTTTGAATATGATAATATTATGTTGTTATGGTACATTTGCTAGATAGATATTCAAACCCAGCATCACTTAAATTTTAAAGATATTATTATATAAATATTTTATTTAAAAATTTCATCATAAATGACATTCATGCTTACAATCCCAGAACTTGGGAAGCTGAAGGATGACTTTAAGTTGTAGGCCCGTAAGGACTACCCAGCAAGACCTGTCTCAAAAAAAGAAAGTTAAATAAGCAAATAAACGAATATAGAAATGTTAGGTATAATAACTGATGTAGCATGGTTAGGAGCAATACTTTGGCAGGAAAACACATTCTTGGGACATTTGGCGAGGAGAGAGAAAAACATGATTTTTACTTTCCAGTCAGAAATTCCTTAAGTGTTGTAAGGAATTTGTGACCCACATAAAATGTTCTATTTCCATTTTAGAATCCAGAGTTTTATTTCCAGTCAGTCTGGAAACTTCTTTTTCCTCTTATTCTTCCAAAAATACATGTCTATGGATTTACTATTAATGAAGTCTATAAAAAGTTTATGTGTATATCCTGCCTCCCCACTACATGTATTTTGAGTGTAGCACTTGTCGGGGTCTATTTTATTTCTCAAGGCCTGACAGTGTCTAGTATGTAATAGGCCTGTAAGTATTCGTTGAAAATATTGAACCTGGGCTGGAGAGATGGCTTAGCGGTTAAGCGCTCGCCTGTGAAGCCTATGGACCCCGGTTCGAGGCTCAGTTCCCCAGGTCCCATGTTAGCCAGATGCACAAGGGGGCGCACGCGTCTGGAGTTCGTTTGCAGAGGCTGGAAGCCCTGGTGCACCCATTCTCTCTCTCTCCCTCTATCTGTCTTTCTCTCTGTGTCTGTTGCTCTCAAATAAATAAATAAAAAATTTAAAAAAAAAAAAAGAAAAAAAAAAAGAAAATATTGAACCTAATGTGAATGCACAGGCTATTGATGTGTAGACATTTCACAGCAGTAGTGTAATTTAATTTATAGATGACAACTGAATTTTGAGTGAATGTTTACAAGTGGAAACTTAAGTACTTATAGGTTAATAAAATGAAAATAAAATGTAGCACATTTTTTTTTGTTTGTTTTTTCAAACTAGGATTTCACTCTAGCCCAGGCTGACCTGGAATTCACAATATTTTTTATAAACATTGAGGGATCACATATAAAATAGTAGCGAAATAGCTATTGAAGAAGCTGTAATAACTGACAGTTGTTTACCATGCAGATACCTATGTAATGTTTGTACGTGGAAGACATTAATCTGAATTACTTTATAAAAATAATGTATATGGGCATTTTTACTTTATCATTATAATGTAACAATATATCCTGTTTGTTTTACTATATTACACCAATGCCTAACAGTCATGAATAAATTTCTAGACTTATTTTTCATATTGAAGCAAAATAGCAATGAGCATGAATTATCTTCCTTGAAACAAAGAACATATGAATAAAGAAAAAAAGTCATACCATGGAAAAATCAGAACCAGAGGACCATTAAGAATTTTCAGATTGAGAAACAAGCAAAGTGTATTGTATTCTTATATATCAATATTATAGTTAATATTGGCCCAAGATTATTTTAATTCTATTTATGAACTAAAATTTTAAGCAAGTATGATTTTGAGTTCAAGTCAAAATTTCCAGGAGAAGAAAGGAGTGTGATATTTACTGGTATGTCAATATGTAGACATGATCACAGGTCATAAATCAGGGTAAGAAATAAGTGTAATTTATTCGAATGCAGTGAGAATTAGTTCACTGGCAAGAAAATGGGGGCATTTTAACCACTTTATATGACTTCTTAAAGCAGAAATTTTATGAAATATTGAATCAGGAAAGACATGCTTAGAAAGCAAAGAACATGGGAAAGATATTGAATAACTAGACTGCTAGCAATAACAAATAAAGCTTAAGGATATAGTGAAATTGATCTTGGTCTTAATTATGCAACAGAGAGGAAATGGACTTGTGTTTAAATATTTAGTGCTATTTACAAGAGTTATCTGACCTTTTATTCACATGTCACTCCTAGTGGACTGCCATTATTTTTATTTCTATATAGAAAAAATAAAGCCCAAGGAGCCTGTTGAATAAATGCTTCAAAGTCATATTATCAGCTGAAAAGTACAGCTCTACCTAGCTTCTAAATTTGTTCTGTTCTCATGACACTATGCCAATTCTCTGACATGATAGACCCTCTTGTGCTTATAGTGGGCATGTTGGAATAACCCATGAAATGCCAGATATTTTAATCCTGAAGTCATTGGCAAGATGTCCTAGCTTTACTAATTTGCAACCCTGATGATGGAAGTGTCTGAATGTTGCCACAGTTTCCTTTATTTCATTGCCTTTGGGTAGGTTTTAATCTATATTTTAGCAGTTAAAGGAACTGGAGTACTAAGGTTAAATGAATTATCTTTGCTTACATAGAACAGGAATTGAACTGAAATTTTAAACAAGTCAGGATAACTGCAGAGCACACACATTTAACCACTGTGTGAGAATGTCAGGTTTCATAAAGGACAAAGTGCCATCCTTCCTCCCTGCTACAGATTTTATTGTCTTCCAGTGATTTAGTAACCTGCAGAAAGACAGGAAGGTATATATGTGTATGAGATGTAAGGAGAGGATGCTCAAATTAAATTCCTTAATGTGTTATCTTATTGATTGTTTCAGGGATGACTTATGCTTTTTGTATATATTGTATGAAGCAAGTTTCCGTTTTCCTAAACAAAAAGCAGTAGTAAATAGGTATATAAGGTGTATGGCTTGTAGTATAGGCATCTGAACTTGTATTAAGAGATAAGACTGTTGAGGACAGGTCAGAAATGGAATAAAAGTAAAAACTTGATTTATGTGGCAGTTGAAGAATATTTGTGAATGAGTGGAAACAATTGGAAAGTTTTAGTGATGGGCTCTTAGAGCATCTGTATCTCTGCTTTGGTAGGTGTTGAGTGTCCTCACTGTTTATTTCTCACCCTTGTGCTGATATCAGATTCACGAGAAAGCAGCACTCTTGCTCATTTCCGCAATTCCTCTGTGGTTTCAGGTTGGGCTGGGTGAAATGGGCTGGATCATTTATCTCCTTAGGTCCTGCTACCATCTGTAAAAGAGAAACATTGTCCAATGGAGAATGAAGTCAGCACTGGTTAAGTGAGATAACTATTATTAATTTAGAGGGAATTTAAAGGTGTTAGACCCTCTCATAGCCCAAGATTAGTTGGAGCTTGACCATGGAAAACAAAATCATTATCTGGATGTGATTCTGACTTGTTTCCAAGTTTCGGATATAGTTTCCTTTCCAATGTATTTGTTAGCTAATCCAAGATCAATTGATTACACCATGGCTGTGTACCACTATTGCACCTGTGTGAGAATCACATCAAGTTGTTTGCTTCTGAGTAGCTTAGACTTTGA